>NC_037680.1:95425886-95595948 GCF_003255815.1 Theropithecus gelada
TTTTTTTTTTTTGAGACGGAGTCTCGCTCTGTCGCCCAGGCTGGAGTACAGTGGCCGGATCTCAGCTCACTGCAAGCTCCGCCTCCCGGGTTTACGCCATTCTCCTGCCTCAGCCTCCCGAGTAGCTGGGACTACAAGCTCCGCCTCCCGGGTTTACGCCATTCTCCTGCCTCAGCCTCCCGAGTAGCTGGGACTACAGGCGCCCGCCACCTCGCCCGGCTAGTTTTTTGTATTTTTTAGTAGAGACGGGGTTTCACCGTGTTAGCCAGGATGGTCTCGATCTCCTGACCTCGTGATCCGCCCGTCTCGGCCTCCCAAAGTGCTGGGATTACAGGCTTGAGCCACCGCGCCCGGCCTAGAGGTTTTACTTCTAAGTAAACTTTTGTTTGATGGACAAGGTCCAGTTTCCTGAGTTTAGGATGTACTACAGGTATTTCACTTTTGGTTGAGAAATTTGGGTCTTGGGTGGTGGGAACTGATTTTTTTTTTTTTTTTTTTTAAGGAAGTTTGGGACTTGAATGGCATTTTTATTTGAGTCCTCTTTAGTGGGGCTGTATACAAAGATGTTATTTACATACTGGAGTGTGGCTCTCCTTTTTAGCTCTGGCTTTCTTAACTTTTGTGTCAAGGCATTTTTGAACAAGCGAGGGCTATCCCTAAAGTCATGAGGCAGTATTGTCCTGGTGTACCATTGGGTAATAGTAGTTTCAGGATTAGTCTACTCAAAAGAAAATAAATTCTGAGAGTCGAGGTGCAAAGGGATACAAAAGAAAGCATTCTTATGATCTAACACTGTGAACTAATTGGTGTTTTCTGGTATTTGGTTAAGTGTAGTATAAGGATTTGGCACTATAGGATGTAAGGGAATTATGACCTTGTTAATGGCTCCTAAGTCTTGAACTAGACCATATATATATATATATTTTTTTTTTTTTTTCTTTTTTTTTTTGAGATGGAGTTTCACTCTGTTGTCCAGGTTGGAGTGTGTGGCACAATCTCAACTCACTGCAATCTCTGCCTCCCGGGTTCAAGCGATTCTCCTGCCTCAGCCTCCCCAAGTAGCTGGGATCACAGGCATGTGCCACCACGTTTTTAAAGCATGGCCTCCTGTCCTTCCTGTCCAAAAACCAAATGAAAAATATGGTCTAGGCTGGGTGCTGTGGCCCACACCTGTAATTCCAGCATTTTGGGAGGCCGAGGTAGGTAGATCACCTGAGGTCAGGAGTTTGAGACCAGCCTGGCACACATGGCAAAACCCCATCTCTACTAAAAATACAAAAATTAGCCGGACATGGTGGCGGGCATCTGTAATTCCAGCTACTGTGGAGGCTGAGACAGGAGAATTGCTTGAACTGGGAGGCAGAGGTTGAGGTGAGCGGAGATTCCACCACTGCACTCTAGCCTGGGTGACAGAGTGAGACTATGTCTGGGAAGTTGGGGGGAGAGAATTAACAAACTAGAGACACAAAGGAACAAAAATACGCAAGACAGGGTAAGAGGGAGGAAGGGTACAGGGAGATCTAACATACATATAGCAGTTTGAAGTCCCAGGAAAGGAGAAAAAAATGGGGAGAAGCAATGTTTGAACATAGAATATCTGAGAAACTCCCCAGACTGATCAAAGACATCCAGTCACAGATTCAAGAAACTAGGAGCCCTTGAATAAATAAATAGAAAGCCACACCTAGCAACTCAGCTGTCAGTCTAATTGAACTTAATAGGCCCTTTCTTCTCTGGCTGCCTGTAAATCACCAATTTTTCAAATGCTGTTAGAACCAGCTGTACCGTTCTGCTGGGTCCTTCATTCCTGGGTTGAATGTGATCTTTGACCCTGTATTTATTTTATACTTGCAAGAGTCATGTTTTTAAACTTTTTGAAAACTATACTTTGAATATACATAAAACATAGGATTCATAAGACAATACTTTTTTTTTCTTCTTGCAATAAATTTTCCATACTATGTTACTCTTTTCATTTTATTAAAAATTATTCTGGCCATCTACGAAATCTGCTCTCAACCTGCAGTTTGAAACATCCTGCCTTGGCAGACACGGCGGGGAGGTTCGTGGGGGAAGAATTGGATTAAAAAAAAACAAAACACGAATATTTAGATTTCTTTGTTCAGCGGCCCCCTCCAGGGATCAGATGACTGGCCCCCCTCGCTCCGCACTGACTCCGGGATCAATCCGGACGGCCATTGGGAGAAGCCGAGGGCAGCTTAGTCGCGGCCGGTTCCCGTTCCCTTCAGGACGCGAGGGTCGCCTTGGGTGGGGAACCCGCGGCCGGGCGAGGACCTGTCCCAGTGTAGGACTTCCCGGTTTCGAAAGAATCTCGCTGCACCCCCGCCCAGAGTTCAGACCAAGCGAAAAGTTATTTGAGAGGCCTCGGGGGCGCGGGGTGAGGAGTCGGTGGCGGAGGCCTTGGTCCGGGCGCGGTGGGTATCCCTGAGTCACCGCGTCCCTCTCCTGCAGCCCCCACGACGCTGGGAGGAGCGAGGGAGTGAGCGGGAAGGGGTCTGGCTGGCCTTTGCTCGGCCCTCCCCAGCGCCCGGCCTTGAACCCGCCCTGAGCTGCTGCCTGGGCGGGTCCAGGGGTTCCGCACTCGACCCAAAGGTGCAGGCGGGCGAGCACAACCCATGGCTGCGCTGGGCTGCGCGAGGCTGAGGTGGGCGCTGCGAGGGGCCGGCCGTGGCCTCTGCCCCCACGCGGCCAGAGCCAAGGCCACGATCCCTACCGCCCTCCCCTCGGACAAGGCCACCGAGGCTCCCGGAGCCGGGCCTGGTATCCGGCGGCGGCAACGGAGCTTAAAGGAGATTCCACGTCTAGGGCAGCTGCGCTTCTTCTTTCAGCTGTTTGTTCAAGGCTATGCCCTGCAGCTGCACCAGTTACAGGTAACCCGCGGGGGCATCGCGTCCTGGGGATGGGGGTGGGCACCGGAACAGAGAGGCTAGAGGTGAGGAGACTTTGGACAAAAAGTGAAGACTGCAGGAACTCAGCTGGGGACCCCCTGAGGCTATGGTCATAAACTGGAAATCTGTAGGGAGAATGTGCAAAGTACAGACAGAGCCCTTTGAGCTGAGATAAACAGGACGATGAGGGGTGTAAATCAGGAAGGCACCAGCAAGGAGGGGATCTGGAGGCTGGACTTAAAGTGAGCAGAGGCTGAGGAGGGAACTGTCTTGGGAAGACAGTGGCAAAGGCAAGTGTGTAAGCTGACAGATATGGAATCACTAATTCTGTCATGATACTGGCTACCACAGACTTCTTCCAAAGGAAATAACTTCAGGAGGATTTTAGAAGCCTCTTGGTTATTTGCAAGGTAAATTTCCTCTTACGGGAAAACACAATGCTGCTTCTCAGATCGTGGAAGCAAACTCACAGACAGAAAGGAAAAGGTACTTTTTGTTATTAAGAAATCAGTCTGAGGCCGGGTGCAGTGGCTCACACCTGTAATCCCAGCACCTTGGGAGGCTGAGGTGGGAAGATCACCTGAAGTCAGGAGTTTGAGACCAGCCTGGCCAACATGGTGAAACCCTGTCTCTACTAAAAATACAAACATTAGCTGGGCATGGTGGCACATGCTGGTAATCCCAGCTACTAGGGAGGCAGAGGCAGGAGAATCGCTTGAACCTGGGAGGCGAAGGTTGCAGTGAGCCAAGATCATGCCACTGCACTCCAGCCTGGGCAACAAAGCAAGACTGTCTCACAAAATAAATAAATTAATTAATTAAATTAAAAAGAAATCAGTTTGTGTTCAGGTCAGTGGTGTTGGGGGGAAAACCAATGTCTAATAAGAAAGTTTTATCCAGCAGAAAACAGAAATGAGGCAGGGATGAACAGCTCACTGCTCACTGACAGAGACCGGAAAACCCAACACTGACCAGTGTTGGAGAGGATTTAGGAAATGAACCAAAGGGGTTCATGTGGGATCTGTCTTCCTAATGACTAGCAACAAATGTAAATGCACCTACCATGTTCCAGGCATGGTTCCAAGTGCTGGGATTCAGTGAGATGAGGCTTCTGCCCTCATGGGGCTTATATGCTCCTCTGAAGAAGATGGAGGACAAAGAGATAAAGTAATAAAAAGTTAACTTCACAGAGAGACCTCTGGGAGGAGAAGCTGTTCTAAGGTTGGGGAAGAGGGAGGGGGCTTCGATTCACAGGGTGCCTTCACAAGGACACTTGGTTGTCAGGAACTGATAGGAGCAGGCTGGTCCTGGGCTGGGATAGTCAACCACCTGCTGGTCATGTGTCTGTGCTGGAAAGGAGTCAAAAATGAGGAGGAGCTGTGGGGACTGGGGACAGAACAGGCCTTTGAGGACAGCCTTGAAGATCAAGATAAGGGTCCTGGTTCCTCTGAGGGGCCATGGTGAGCTCTTGAGCAGGCATGGGGTGAAGATGACCTGCATGGAACACTGTCCAGGCTGTGGTGTGTGTAGTAGGAGAGGTGCAGGGGGTCTAAGGTGATGAAGGCTCAGGCATGGCAGGATCCAGGATGGAAAGGCAGATCTCAGTCACACTCCAGAGAAAGCTGGACTGGAGGTTGAGGATGAGGGAGAAGATGACCCTGAGGGCAACAAAGGGCAAAACGGACTACAACCAGGGCTGCATCCTCTGCAGTGTCCTGGTGGCTGCTGTCTCTCCTGCAGTCTTCCCTGTTGGGCTCATGTTTGTGAGACTTGGGGGTGTGAAAATAAGTAATTCAAAATCTAAGCTGTTGGAACTTTAAAATATTTTGAGCCTTAAGGGAATGTGATTATGTGATTATGGGACTCAAGTCACATAAGCAGGCTGCTGTAACCTAAGCAGCTGTAACCTTTGTTTCTCTGATTATAGATTAACTTTCTTCTTTACCTCTGCTTTTGAAAACGTTGTAAATGTCTACAGGGGCCAAGGAAGATGCCTTCCCTCTTCACTGTTGAACTTCATTGTAGATTCACTTCGTTTTATCTTTCTCACGCAAAGATTTCATGCTGGCCGGGCGCGGTGGCTCAAGCCTGTAATCCCAGCACTTTGGGAGGCCGAGACGGGCGGATCACGAGGTCAGGAGATCGAGACCATCCTGGCTAATACGGTGAAACCCCGTCTCTACTAAAAATACAAAAAACTAGCCGGGCGAGGTGGCGGGCGCCTGTAGTCCCAGCTACTCGGGAGGCTGAGGCAGGAGAATGGCGTAAACCCGGGAGGCGGAGCTTGCAGTGAGCTGAGATCCGGCCACTGCATTCCAGCCTGGGTGACAGAGCGAGACTCCGTCTCAAAAAAAAAAAAAAAAAAAAAAAAAAAAAAAAAAAAAAAAGATTTCATGCCTATCACATTGCTTTAAGATGAAATGTTAACTATACTATTTTAAATTGAAAAGGAAATGAAAATGAGACGCATGGAAAAGAAAACAAATGATAACTAATTAAATTGTAACTCATAAACCAGCCTTGTATAGAAAGTGTTATAACCCTCTGAAACTTTGTTTCCTGCCTGTATAAGCAAGGACTTAATTTTTAACTTTGGAGCACTGATCCCATTTTTCTGGAGTGTGTGTTTCCCAAATGGCTATTCTCAACTTTTCACTTGAATAAAATGTTTAAAACTGGATTCTGATTCTTTTGATTATTTCAGTTTGACAGGGGGCAGGTCAGAAAATACTGAGAGATGGTTTTGAAATCACTTGTGGACCCAGATCCTTTAAGCCAGTTGTCCCCAATCTTTTTGGCACCAGTTTTGTGGAAGATAATATTTCCATGGACTGGGGTGGCGGGGCTGGTTTTGGGATGAGTCAAATGCATTACATTTATTGTGTACTTTATTTCTATTATTGTTACATTGTAATATATAATGAAATAATTATACAACTCACTATAATGTGGAATCAGTGGGAGCCCTGAGCTTGTTTTCCTGCAATCAGACCATCCCATCTGGGGGTGATGGGAGACAGTGACAGATCAGGCATTAGATTCTCATAAGGAGTGTGCAACCTAGATCCCTCACATACGTAGTTCACAATAGGGTTTGTGCTCCTATGAGAATCTAATGCCAGCACTGATCTGACAGGAGGCGGAGCTAAGGTGGTAATGTGAATGATGGGGAGTGGCTGCAAATACAGATGAAGCTTTGCTCACTCACCTGCTGCTTACCTCCTGCTGTGAGGCCAGTTTTCTAACAGGTCACAGACTAGTACTGTTCTGTGGCCCAGGGGTTGGGCACCCCTGCTTTAAGCCAAGAAAACAGACTCTTGTTACCTTCTTCTGCTTGATTTAACCTTTAGAAATGGGAGAGGCCCAGTAAATGCCTCAAGGGTGAGAACTAAGGATTTCTCAGGGGCAGACTTGCTTAGGATGATGTCTAGAGCAATAACTACCAAAGAAATTCTAGATGGCTTTAGAAGGAGGAAGAGGAAAGCAGGGGAAAGTCAGGATGTATGGCTTTTTAAAGGAGAGTCCAGGGCTAGGATATAGCAGAGCCCCCTGGTTTCAGTCCTTGTATCCCAAATGTCTTGCGGCACACGAACCTGGGCCATCCCATGGGAAATACATTAGCCCTTCCCACTATATGTGGCTTGTGTGCGTTAATAGAGAGAGAAGTGTTGTACATTTATAAAACTCAGTTAATAGCCCTTTAAAATTAGAGAATGTGTTTCAGTTACTCACTTTGTATCAGTTAGAATTTGTTAGATTGCCACTCAAACTGGCTTAAACTATAAAGCAGCTTTATTGGCTCATAGAACTGAAAACTCCAATAGTTGAGTATCCTTCAGGTGTGTTTGTTCTAGAGATTCAGGAAGTCATCAAAGCTACAGCTTCAGCTGGGTGTGATGGCACAGTCCTACAGTCCCCCAGCTACTTGGGAGACTGAGGCAGAAGGATCCCTTGAGTTCAGGAGTTTGAGACCAGACTGAGGAACATAGCAAGACCCTATCTCTAAATTTAAAAAATGACATCTCTGTTTTTCTGCAGTTCCCTGGGCTCAGCTGTCTTGCAGGAGTTGGTTGACTGGCTTGGCCTGGGTTAATTGCCTATCCATGAACCCATCATAGTGGCCAGGGGGAGACAGACATACCCTAATTAACTTACCTCTGTGCTGGTTCACCCTCAAGCTGGGATTGGGGTCCCTCCCACGCAAACAAGGTATCTGCCACACAAAGGGGAGGATGGGAATGGACGTAGGAACAGCCAACCACGATGTCCCTTGCGCCCTCAGTTGTCAAAAACTGCATTAGCACACACAAAAAAGTAATAAAAATAAGCTTTGAGAAGCATTGTAGCACTTAAGGGAGTGAGGTAGGAATTAGGACATGTAAAAGTCATACTACATAAATGCCAGTGCCTTTCTCTTTCCTGATAAAAATTATGTTGAACGCTGGAAAAATGAAATGTAAACATATGTTACATTTATATCAAATTAATATCTTTCAAACATATTGATCTTGAGAATTATGAGATATCTATTATGTAGCTCTTATTATGGACTGCCTGGCTTTGTGACCCTTCCTGTGCCCCCCAGTGCCCAGGAGATTAATGATTTAATCTCCCCCAGGTCACCCAATGTCCTAAGCACATATATGTCATTTTATGTTATCATGTTTCTCTATCTTTCTTTCTTTTTTTTTTTTTTTTGAGACGGAGTCTCGCTCAGTCGCCCAGGCTGGAGTGCAGTGGCCGGATCTCAGCTCACTGCAAGCTCCGCCTCCCGGGTTTAGGCCATTCTCCTGCCTCAGCCTCCCGAGTAGCTGGGACTACAGGCGCCCGCCACCTCGCCCGGCTAGTTTTTTTGTATTTTTTAGTAGAGACGGGGTTTCCCGTGTTCGCCAGGATGGTCTTGATCTCCTGACCTCGTGATCCGCCCGTCTCGGACTCCCAAAGTGCTGGGATTACAGGCTTGAGCCACCGCGCCCGGCCTCTATCTTTCTTTTTATTTTTTCTTTTTTTGAGACAGTGTTTCACTCTGTCACCTAGGCTGGAGTGCAGTGGTGCAATCGTGGCTCACTGCAGTCTTGACCTCCCTGGCTCCAGCTGTCCCCCTACATCAGCCTTCCAAATAGCTGGGACAACAGGCATGCACCACCATGCCTGGCTAATTTTTGTATTTTTGGTAGAGACAGGTGTCGCTATGCCCAGGCCAGTCTTGAACTCCTGAGCTCAAGCAATTCACCCACTTTGGCCTCCCAAAGTGCTGGAATTATAGGCATAAATTACTGTGCCTGGCCATCATGTATCACGTTTCTTATCATCACTTGTTTATATGGCTTAGAGATTGGGGCTGTGAAGCTGTGAGGCCTGGGCCTATGTCTTTCCTACCTTTTTCCCCCAAGTGCCAGGCACGGTCTTAGGCATAGGGGAGGTGCTATGAGTGGTACTGAGCAGTGGATACATCTGATGGAAGAAGTGTCACCCTTCTTCCCTGCTCCCTGATCTGGGTTGTTTGACATATTATAGAGTGAAGAAAAGGCAATGAGGGAGGTGGGCAGATTGAACAAGCCTGACCCTTCAGTTCTTGGTGTTTGAGGTTTCAGAAACTAAATGTCAACACATTCAGCATGGGCAGATGATTGGGGACTGGCCCACACTGGGCAAATCCAGAAAAGCAAATGTGGACTGGAGTGCCCGCATGATTATTTAATGAGGAGGTGCTCTGGTTTGAATGTGCTTCCTAAAGTTCATGTATTGGAAGCTTGATCTGCAGTGCAATAGTGTTGACAGGTGGGACCTTTAAGAGGTGATTGGAATGATTCTGAATGATTAGTTATCATGGGAGTGGTTACTGATAAAAGATTATTTTAACCCCTCCCTCCCTACCTCACACACATGCCCTCTTACCCCTCTGCTTTCTGCTATTGGATGATGTTGCAAGAAGGTCCTAACCAGATACAGTCCCCTCAACCTTGGACTTTCCAGCCTCCAGAACTGTAAGAAATAAATTGCTGTTCTTTATAAATTACCCAGCTTCAGATATTCTGTTATATCAATACAAAATGATTAAGACAGGAAGTCAAGCCTCCCAGGAATCATAATACTCCATTGCACTAGAACCCTCTGTTGTAGTTATCTATTGCTGCATAACAAACTATCCCAAATCGTGGTGGCTTAAAACAACAAATATTTTGTTATAGTCATAATTCTGTGCGTCAGGAATGTGGGCAGGGCACAGTGGAAATGACTTATCTCTGCTTCATGATGGAGCAGGCCTTTAGCTCAAATGGGCAAAGATGGAGAGGACTGCTCAAGTGAGGCCATATGTCTGGGCCTTGAGTCTGGCTTTTAGCTGGCACGTCACCTCTTCTGGGGCCGGAATGGCCAAGATGACTTTTCTAGTTGCATGTTGGTTCCTGGCCTGGTTTGGCCAGAACAGCTGGTTATCTCTCTCTTCATATGACTGGCTTGAGCTTCCTTACAGCATGGTGGTCTTAGAACACTTGGACTTCTTGCTGGCTTCCCCCAGAGTGAATGTTCCAAGAGACAGAAAATAATAATTGCAGTTTCCTAAGGCCTGGTCCTGAAAATCAGCACAGTCTCATTTCCACTGTATTCCACTCATCAAAGCAGTTACAGAGCCCACTGAGAGCCTAGAGACATGGACTTCACCTCTTAATGGGAGGCATGTGAAGGAATCTGTAGCTGTCTTTAATCCTCTACACCCTTTTCGTCGGATTCAGTTACCTAGGGAGAGAAATTATTAACTACATTACTGAACCGCTTGGAAGGACCCAGAACGAAAGGAGTAGAATTGTATGGAAGAAAATTCCATCTGGGCCTTAGAGAAACCCTTTTGAATGTACTTCCCTGGTGACTCTCCTTTAGGTTAATTATCTCTCTCCTTTGGACTATGAGTGATAAATGCTGCCGAATTCTTCCTCTTTGGCTTCCTTCTTCTGGATTTTGTAAAAACCACTCCTATTCTGTTAACACATTCTTTCTTCAGTTTGACAAAAACCTTTGATTAGATAGATTTCTTCCTTAGCACTCATGTTACCATCAGGCCTTCCAGAGATTATTGTCCATTTACCTTGACTGGACTTGAGTGTTTTTCAGGGTCATCTGGTAGACATCTATGAAGTTGTCCTTGAGGCTGTAGCAGAACAGCGAACATGGCCCAAAAGCCTCAGGGATGGGAATATGAAACTAGGTATTAAGGCAAAATATGTGTGAGTTATGCCAGTTTTGCAATTACATTGCCAGAATGAATCACTGCAATTTAGCATTTGCACTTACAGACAAACTGCTGTGGGCAAAGAGACATGCAAAATATTCAAGGCAGCCTTATTTGTGGTCAGGAAAGATTAGAATGATTTAAATGTCCCATAGTAGGGGACTAATTAAATTATGGTACATCCATATGATGAAATTTCATGCAGCCATTAAAAAGGTTAGGGACAGACCTATTAATATTTATTGCTTGCTAAGAGATGGAAAGAATGTGTTGAAAGAGAAAAACTTTAGCTGAATTAAGTTTAGCAGAGTTTAACTGAGCAAAGAACGATTCACAAATCAGACAGTGTCCCGAGCCAGAGTAGGCGCAGAGACTCCAGTGCAGCCACGTAGTGGAAGAAGATTTATGAACAGAAAAAGGAAAATAACATACAAAAAATGGAAGTGAGGTACAGAAACAGCCAGATTGATTACAGCTTGGCATTTACCTAATATGAACACGGTTTGAACAGTTGGCCATCTCTGATTGCCCAAAACTTGGTGATTGGCACAAGAGTAGGCTACAGTCTGTATACAGCTCCATTTACATTATAGGTCGTAATGTGCTGAGAAACCTTTAGGCCAAACTTAATATATAAGGTGGCAGCGTTAGGCTAAACTTGAACTTGATTTAACAATTCCCCACTTTTGGTCATCTCAGTTTTAGAGGATGACCAAGACTTTACTCACTGATGTCACTATCACCATTGTAAATGTATTTATTTGTTCTTGGAACCCATTAGGAAATAGCAGAGCAGTGGGTTTTGTAAGACGGGAACAAGGGCTTCCGGTTATTTTTTGTAAAGGTTAGAGTAGAGGGTACCTCTTTATGCTGGGATGTCCTGTTTACAGAAGAAAAACAAAACCTAGTCTGTTCTAGGATCTATTTGTTTCCTTAAAGTCTTAGTTTGATTATGTCACATTTAGCATAAGTGACTCCATTTTGGTTTGGTGTGGTCTGTTGGAGGCTAGTGCATGAGCTCAGTCCAAAACAATAGCCTCCCATAATTTGTTTACAATTTCTCCTCTTTTGGTCAGTTTCTTGCTTAGGTAAGAGTATGAGCAAAACGTAGGGCCTTAGCACTGCTCTCAGTTACCATCATTTTGTGTTTCTGGTCTCAGCATGTCATTCATAGGTTATGGTGCCTTTCATGGTCACATATTTCTTTTAGCTCTTTTCATTCCAGTTGAAGAGAGACCATTTGACATTCTACAGATGGCTGCATGCAAACATTGAAAACTTTTGAGAGAATACATTGCACCAGGGAGACTACTGTTACGACTATCAAGAGGAGAATACCTAGAGTTTGGAGTATGCTCCTTAGCCAGGTTCCCCATAAACCAAACCAACTAAAATAAAATAGATCAAAGAATCAGCTAGATAAAAATTCTACTTGCTTTGACTAAGCAGTCTCTTTGTTAATCCCCTACAACTGAATCTCTAAAATACCAGATGTGATGAAAGTGCCAGCAGCTGCATAGATACTTCCCTGTTTAGCCAGTAGGTAATTTAGAGCAATTCTATTATTTAGCGTAACTTTCAGAAGAGAATTTAAAGTCTGTTGTGTAACCATATCCTTTACAGTAGGATCTGCTAGAGAGTCTATCATGAGGGATAAATTTCTTTCTTTCTTTTTCTTTTTTTTTTTTTTTTGAGATGGAGTCTCGTTCTGTCGCCCAGGCTGGAGTGTAGTGGCGCCATCTCGGCTCACTGCAGCCTCCGCCTCCCAGGTTCAAGTGATTGTCCTGCCTCAGCCTCCTGAGTAGTTGGGATTACAGGCACGTGCCACCATGCCTGGCTAAGTTTTGTATTTTTAGTAGAGATGGGGTTTCACCATGTTGTCCAGGCTGGTCTTGAACACTTGACTTCAAGTGATCCACCCACCTCGGTCTCCCAAAGTGCTGGGATTATAGGCATGAGCCACTGCGCCCAGCTGAGGGATAAATTTCCAATCATTGCCTCATTTACTCCAAACCATGGAAAAAAGGACCTAACACATGATACCATTTGAGAAGAGTGAAGACCTCCTGGCAATGATCTTTTAATCCATGATGTAGGTTAAGAGGAGTGGACCAGTGTTCTGTTTCTGACTGACTATGAGGCAACGTATGTGTCATTAAAATTTCTCACCTACATTGGGCCTTTGTCTTCCATCTATTAAGGCATAAGGTTATCCATGTAATAAGGCTGGCTGCAAAATCTTTCATAAATAAAAGTACACTCCATGAGTGCACACAACAGATCCCCTTTTCACTTCTACTGTTCATAGGGGCATAAGCAAAGAAGAAAAATTGGAAGATAAGAGTCTCGTGATAGTAAAGAAGTCTTGATCTGTGATCTTGGGAAAAAGCTGTCTACATCAAGGATACTGTCTTCTTCTGGGGAGAAACTTCTCTGGTTAGCTTTACTTTAAGGTTTCTAATGGGTTTACAGTTCCGAGTATGTGGAGGGACCTTTCTGAGTTATGAGATTATGAACCAAGATTCAAGGTCTGAAAGTCTTGATGCAGTGTGGATGGCAAGGGCAGTCTTTCTGTGACATTCCCAGAAGACCCACTCTTTGGGTTCTAGATTGTGAAGGGCTTGATGTCCTCAGTCAGTGAACCATGAAAAGCTTTCTTTACCTGGTGAAAATACAAGGTGGCGGCCGGGCGCGGTGGCTCAAGCCTGTAATCCCAGCACTTTGGGAGGCCGAGGCGGGTGGATCACGAGGTCAGGAGATCGAGACCATCCTGGCTAACATGGTGAAACCCCGTCTCTACTAAAAATACAAAAAACTAGCCGGGCGTGGTGGCGGGCGCCTGTAGTCCCAGCTACTCGGAGGCTGAGGCGGGAGAATGGCGTGAACCCGGGAGGCGGAGCTTGCAGTGAGCCGAGATCGCGCCACTGCACTCCAGCCTGGGCGACACAGCGAGACTCCGTCTCAAAAAAAAAAAAAAAAAAAAATACAAGGTGGCATAATGAACTATTGTTATAACATCAGTCCTCTTGTGTGGGAAAGCTTTTATACAACCAGAAAACCTGCATTGAAAATGACAATAGAATGAAAACCCTCTACAAATGTTTAAATGTCCCATCAGGTAGCGAAATGTACCTGAAATTTTGATTGTCTTCCCAGGAATATGGGTTTGACAAACCAAATATTGGTCATAAACTGTTTTAGCAATTTAGAAGTCACTACCCCCCCGCCACACACCGCGCGCACACACACACACACACACGTGTATATATATTTAACTTGGATCATTTAATCTTTTTTTTTTTTTGAGATGGAGTTTCACTATTGTTGCCCAGGCTGGAGTGCAATGGCGCAATCTTGGCTCACCGCAACCTCCGCCTCCTGGGTTCAAGTGATTCTCCTGCCTCAGCCTCCCTAGTAGCTGGGATTACGGGCATGTGCCAACACGCCTGGCTAGTTTTGTATTTTTAGTAGAGATGGGGTTTCTCCATGTTGGTCAGGCTGGTCTTGAACTTCCGACCTCAGGTGATCCACCCACCTCGGCCTCCCAAAGTGCTGGGATTACAGGCGTGAGCAACTGCGCCCGGTCAATTTGGATCATTTTATCTTTTTCATGATGAGTTATGGAATGCAGAACTTTTAATAACAAAAGCTTTAAGGACTCAGGAAGGACAAGGTGGCTGTCCTGGTTCTCCATGAGTCCATGCTTAACATCGGACTTACGTCCTCTTGAATACCAATTGTTTCTCTAATTTAGGTGCATAGCACTAATAACTGGTAAGTTATCATAGGTAATTTGACTTAGACCATGGAGTTCATTCAAATTATGTATCTAAACAATTTCAGTACTGGATGATTTAGCATGAAAATCTGGCAAGGTTTTTTTTTTGTTTTTGTTTTTTGTTTGGCATTTAATTAATTTTTGTTCTGCTTGAGTTAGCAGTTTTATAAACCAGTCAGTTTCTTCACTAAAGTTTCAAGAATTCTTACCCAGTCCAAATGATATGATTTTAAAGTATTATAACCTTTTAAAATAATTCAAGAGTGCTTCTCAGGGTTCTTTCTGTCCTTTCATGAACCTCCTTAAAGACATCATATTCTAGGATTTTGCGTGTTTGTGAAATTTTCATAAACTGCATCAGAATTAAGCAATTAACTGGGGAAATGACTTCAAATACTCATAGTTAATGACACAATTGACAAGGAAATTTGGTTATTTCTGTGGCCTACAATACTATAACATACATATTAGAATTTTAGAAATCTCATACAATTTTGGAACATATATTAATAACATTCATTAAAATATAACCTGAAGAAGATTAAACATTATTTCTAATTTGACAATGCTTCCCATGTAACTTAGCATGTCAAATAATTCTGTTTACCTCTCTTTTGGAGGCTTCAGGGAACCTCTGTAACATCCCAAAGTTAAAAGTCAAAAATGACTTAATTTTGAAGCTGAAATCTGATTTTTGGAAAGCCTGTCAAATATGTCAAAGATTTAAAACACTTGACCAAAATAGGTCACCACAAAACAACAGTCATTCATTTAACCAAAGTGATCATTTAAAGATTCTTTTTGTTTGTTTGTTTGTTTGTTTTTTGAGACAGAGTCTCACTCTGTCGCCCAGGCTGGAGTGTGATGGCACGATCTTGGCTCACTGCAACCTCCGCCTTCTGGGTTCAAGTGATTCTCCTGCCTCAGCCTTCTGAGTAGCTGGGACTACAGGCGTGCACTACCATGCCCAGCTAACTTTTGTATTTTTAGTAAAGACGGGGTTTCATCATGTTGGCCAGGCTGGTCTTGAACTCCTGACCTCAGGTGATCCACCCAGCTTGGCCTACCAAAGTGCTGGGATTAGAGGCAGGAACCATCCCACCTGGCCTGAAAGATTCTTAAAAACAAAAAACCTGTACTCTTTCATAAAGGAGACTCATTTTCCAAACAATCAAAAAAGACAGCATGAGACAGAATCTGTCTCTTCTTTTCTCTCTGTTTTTTCTTTTTGCAGTTTATGTAAAAAGTGAACAAAACTATTTTACTGTCTTATTAACACCACAGAAAATTTTATTCAAAAAAGAAAAATAAATTTTACTTTTGTATTAGTATATTATCATATTAAAACTAATTTTAATAAAACTTCATAAATACATTTATCAAATTTATCATCTTTTAAATCACACAAGATTTCCATAAACCTTTTGTTTTACATTTTCCCCAAGTTTCTTTCTTTCTCTTTTTTTGGAGACAAATTCTCACTTTGTTACCCAGGCTGGAGTGCAGTTGCACGATCTCAGCCCACTGCAACCTCTGCCTCCTGGGTTCAAGCAATTCTCGTGCCTCAGACTCCCAAGTAGCTGGGATTATAGGTGTGTGCCACCATGCCTGGCTAATTTTTTGTATTTTAGTAGAGACAGGGTTTTGCCATGTTGGCCAGGCCGATGTAGGACTTTACCCTTAGTTCAATTAAAAATGGGGCCCTTGCCACACAACCCTAAAGGAAAGATTAGGCTCGCGGACACATAGAAGGGTGAGAAAAATGGAATTTATTGGGTGAAAAGGAAAAAAATTCAGCAAAGCTAGAGAGGTGCCTGTTAACAGGCCCCCATCTCACAGACTGAATCCCCAGGTTACCACCCTAGAACAGGAGAGGACAGTCTTCTCCCCCTGCAAACAGCGTGAACCTCCCGAGGCTCCAGCCCAGTGCGTAGACCAGTCGGAGTTTCTCCAGGGACCTCTTTTTACTTGGCTGTCTCATTCCCCACTCTAAAGAAGTACCTCTAACTGCCATTAGAATAAGGATTGGGATAAGGGTGAAGATTGATCTTAACTGCTTCCTGCTGACAGGGGGCACTGTTTTGGGAAAACGGCAGTCATATCTCCCTCAGAGGCCTAAGGGTCCCTGGCAAAACGGGCCACTGTCCGAGGCTCTGGTTGCATGACCATTTGGAGTTTGATGGCCTGAAGATGAGAAGAGACAAACCAGGTTTTTCGAAAACATGTATCAAAATGAGAAACGGGTGGGTAAGTTCAGCTCAAAAATCCCAAGGCCTTTTACCAGTTTGCCCAGGGAGAGGGAGGCTAAAATGCTGACTGGTTAAAAAAACTTTATTTACCCTTTTGCCAGCATGTTGGGCTTCTGGGTTCCCTTCCCCTGAGCCCAATCCTGAACCAGTCAGTTTAAGGTTTGGGAAATTTACTTTTCCCAGTTTGGAGGATGCATCTGAGGGGAGTGTCCTGTATAGTACAGAGCCACAATTACCTGTCAGTGAAGAGAGGAGAGAGGAGGAGAAAAGAAAAAAGAAGGCGCTTTTTCAAAGGGGTCCCAGAGGTTCAGGATGCAGCACTTGAGAGGGTGCAGACTGAAGATGAATGGCTACTCATCTAGAAAGAGAGGAGCAGGCAGGCGTCCCTGGTTCCCTTCTCTTCCTACCAAATATCTGGGGTGCATAAAGGAGAGAAGGAAGAGCATTCTCTTTCCCTCTTCCATCCTTGCATCCCCGAATCCCAACAACTGTGACAGGGTGCCACCCATGGGTGTCAAAGCGGCCTGCACCCATGAAGCAGGGAGTGCCTAGAGAATAGGAATTATCCATTCTCACCTATGTCTCTATTCCCACTAGTGTCAGTAGCCTTGGAGTTCCCTAGACCTCATTTATGCCACAGATACTAGCATGACCTTTATCTATGAAATGAGAGGCTTGGCCTAATCAGCAGGAATTAGTCATGCTCACCTGTGCTGTGCCCTTTAACCTCTGTTATCGTCTCCCTCTGGATCCCTTAGATCCAGTTTTCTTTCCTAGGGCTTTGACCTGAAGCTTGGAATTGAGTTTGGGATAAAATTGTGTCTCAGGGAGTGTTGCATGGACTCCTTATCATAAGCCAAATGCTAAGGTGAAACTGTGGAATTGAGTACTCCTCCAACAAGGGAGAGGAAAGAATGTCTTGTGACACACCCAGATTACTGGTGGCTATAGTTATGCTTGCTAAGACTGGGGTGCATGGTGCTTGGTTTTGGTTAGCTCCCTTGGTCTTACTTTCCCAAAAAGGAAACCTCTGAGTGACGGGCATCCTGCTTATTCCCATCACCTGGTGGGATTTGGAGGATAATTGCTCAGAACTAGAATATTGACCCAGATTTTTACATTGTCCATCCCCTTTTTCTTTCTGAGCTGCAGCCAAAGATTGCTGGTTGGTTCACAGGAGCAGGCAGGGTTAGTCAAAAATGTAGGCAAAAACTTAAGAACAACGAATGAGTTTAGAATTTAATTACAAATGTATGATAAGTTTTGAAACATAATTTCTCTCTCTCCAGTCCTCATTTTTGTTAAAATAAATCATAATAGGACTGAGTTGTTTGCAAAGTAGATGTTAGTCTTATACTTGACCTGATTATTTGCATAAAGTACAGCAAGAATAATTATTTCTACATAGGCCTTTTAGATTGGCTCTGATGGAACTCTGTTCCACAAGGAAGCTCAGATAAGACCTTTTATTTATTTTTATTTATTTTATTTTATTTTATTTTTTTTTGAGACGGAGTCTTGCTCTGTCGCCCAGGCTGGGGTGCAATGGCCGGATCTCAGCTCACTGCAAGCTCCGCCTCCCGGGTTTACGCCATTCTCCTGCCTCAGCCTCCCGAGTAGCTGGGACTACAGGCGCCCGCCACCTCGCCCGGCTAGTTTTTTGTATGTTTTAGTAGAGATGGGGTTTCACCGTGTTAGCCAGGATGGTCTCGATCTCCTGACCTTGTGATCCACCAGTCTCGGCCTCCCAAAGTGCTGGGATTACAGGCTTGAGCCACCGCGCCCGGCCAAGACCTTTTAAAGCTGAGCCCAGCCATGGGTTTGTATCCTCAAATATCTGTGAGTTGGGTGACCCTCTCCTTTAAGATCCCAAGGTAAACTCAGAGCTCCTGGGCCTGTTAGAGAGTGACATTCTTTACTGACCACAGGTCAGGAACCCTGTACAGGGACTGTGTAGATGAGGGTATAAGGCCAGTTTCTTTTCCCCAAGGGGCTTTTATTGACTTGGTAAGTCGAGCTTGACTCCTTAAAGGGAAGCATACTTTTCCAGTCAAATCCTTGGTAAAACAACAGTTTCTCCAATTGTGTCCTATTGCAAAAGAAAAATGGATTTTTTTTTTTTTTTTTTTTTGAGACGGAGTCTGGCTCTGTTGCCCAGGCTGGAGTGCAGTGGCATGATCTCAGCTCACTGCAAGCTCCGCCTCCTGGGTTTATGCCATTCTCCTGCCTCAGCCTCCCAAGTAGCTGGGACTACAGGCGCCCGCCACCTTGCCCGGCTAGATTTTGTATTTTTTAGTAGAGACGGGGTTTCACCGGGTTAGCCAGGATGGTCTCGATCTTCTGACCTCGTGATCCGCCCGTCTCGGCCTCCCAAAGTGCTGGGATTACAGGCTTGAGCCACCACGTCCGGCCGAAAAATGGATTCTTATTGCACTGATGCAAACATCTATATTGTCATAAATTAAGAATACTCTGCTGGGTGCGGTGGCTCACGCCTGTAATCCCAGCACTTCGGATGGCTAAGGCGGATGAATCACCTAAGGTCAGGAGTTTGAGACTAGCCTGGCCAACATGGTGAAACCCCGTCTCTACTAAAAATACAAAAATTAGCCAGGTGTGGTGGTGCACACCTGTAGTTCCAGCTACTCGGGAAGCTGAGGCAGGAGAATCGCTTGAACCCGGGAGGTGAAGGTTGTGGTGAGCCGAGATCACGCCACTGTACTCCAGCCTGGGCGACAGAGCAAGACTCTGTCTCAAAAGAAAAAAAAAAAAGAAAGAAAAAAAAGAAAAAAAAGAGTACTCACAGATAGTTTCCAAATTCTAGAGGAACCTGGCAGAGAGAAACAAACATGCTCCAAATTTTGTTCACAGGCTTATAGCTTACTCAATTATTGAGGCTGTAAATAGTTCAAAATATGTTTCCGTGACTCTGAAAAACAAAACAAGGATCAGCAATATTACAAGCAAAAGTCAAAAAAATTTGTTTCAGTTTCCTGAGTTCTGTTTCAGTTAGTTCTGTTTTTGCTTGATATTTGTGAACGTTTCAGCTCTTCCTTTATTCCAATGTTACAATATCCAAAGTTATCAAAAACCTGCATTTGAGAGCACCTGTCAAAGTTCTATAGCTTACTATAAACCATCTTTTGAAAAGGATTAAAACAAGACAACAATTGTCTGTGACTAACAAAATTCCCATGGTAGTTACAGTTAGAAACACAATTGACAAAGAAGTTTGGTTATCTCTGGTTTACAATATCTTAACAACCTTAATTATAATTTTTTTTGGAGACAGAGTTTTGCTCTTGTTGCCCAGGCTGGAGTGCAATGGCATGATCTCAGCCCACTGCAATCTCCCTCTGCCTGCCAGGTTCAAGCAATTCTCCTGCCTCGGCCTCCCGAGTAGCTGGGATTACAGGCACCCGCCACCACGCCTGGCTAATGTTTTGTATTTTCAGTAGAGACGGGGTTTCACCATGTTGGCCAGGCAGGTTTTGAACTCCTAATCTCAGGTGACCCACCTGCCTTGCCTCCCAAAGTGCAGGGATTACAGGCATGAGCCATTGTGTCTGGCCTTAATTATGATTGATAGCATGTACTCAGACATCAGAATTTTAGAGATCCCATACAATTTTGGAACATATATCAGCATTATTCACCAAGATATAACCTAAAGAAGATCGAACACCATTTTAGCAATCTCATGTAACTAAACGTGACAAATTATCCTGTTTACCTTTTCCAGAGACCCTCTGAACCATCCAAAAAGCCATGCATCAGGAAAGACAATTTTGAAACTGAAGTTTGATATTGGGAAGGCTGTTAAATATGTTAGAGGTTTAGAACACCTGATGTTATGAAATGGAATTCCAGATTATCATAAATTACTTATTTTGCCAAAATGATGACTCAGAAACTTAAAAACAAAAAACCTTTTATAACCCTTCGCAAATTTTGCTAAAGAGCAGATTAGTGCCTTAGGAGTAACTTGTGCTTTTATTTCAATGCTCAATTTACAGAAAAAGCATATAATACCCTTTGGAATTTAGTCAATATATTCACACACAGAATTTTGCAAGATTAATTTTTATAATCCTTCCACTACTTGTTTGAATTTTTAGCTTTATCTTATCTAATTTAAAACAATCTTTTAACCCTGGGCAAGAATTTACATTTTCATGCCTTCTTATAATTTTTTTTTTTTTTTGAGACAGAGTCTTGCTCTGTCACCCAGGCTGGAGTGCAGTGGTGTATCTTGGCTCACTGTAACCTCTGCCTCCCAGGTTCAAGCAATTCTCATGCCTCAGCCTCCCGAGTAGCTGGAATTACAGGCGTGCACCACCATGCCTGGCTGATTTTTTTGTATTTCTAGTAGAGATGGGGTTTCACCATGTTGGCTAGGCTGGTCTCGAGCTCCTGACCTCAGGTGATCTGCCTGCCTTGGCCTCCCAAAGTGCTGGGATTACAGGCATGGGTTACCATGCCCAGCCTTCTTGTAATCTTTTATTAAAAATACATTTTATTGTTCTTACACACCTCGCATATAAATCTATTTTCAGTGTTTTCAATTACATGTTACAATGGTAACTCCTAGCAATTTTAACTTTAATGTAAAACCTGGTAAATTGTTTTAATTGTGTGCTACGTGTAGCCAAGGTCTGACTCCTTCCAGCATAATTAAGGGCGTAGTTAATTCGGTATGTCCCCAGGCCTTACCAATTGTGAAGTAGGCAAGTCAAATAGTTCTCAAAACTCAAAAGGCAGTTTAGAACCTTAAAACACTTAGCAAGCCTAGTACCTAACCTGCATAATTTAGTTCACCTATTTATATTTTGATGATATGTGCTTTTTACCAATAATCAGCCGGCATGCAAGGCCCTTGGGTCATGTGTCCCAGCTGCAGCAGGGAGGGACCGGGAGGGGAGGGCGCCTGGGAGCCACCCCTTGCTGGTCTGTCCCAAAAAAAGAAGGAAAAGGCCATGGAAAGGTGGGCACAATTTCCTCTACCCTCAGAAGTCTAAGGGAAAGGAGGCTTAGAAGCAAGCCTCAGCCTCCCAAGAAGCTAGGACTACAGGTGTGTGCCACCATACCTGGCGAATTTTAAAATTATTTTGTAGGAACAGGGGTTTCACTATGTCGCCCAGGCTTGTCTCAAACTCCTAGGCTCAAGTGATCCTTCTGCCTCAGCCTCTCAAAGTGCTGGGATTACAAGTGTGAGCCACTGCATCCAGCTTGTGATAGTTAATTTTATGTCAATTTAGCTAGGCTATTGTAGCAGGACGAGCCACAAACAAAACTCCTCAGACACCGAGTTAAAGAAGGAAGGGGTTTATTCAGCCAGGGGCATCGGCAAGACTTCTGTCTCAAGAGCCAAGCTCCCCGAGTGAGCAATTCCTGTCCCTTTTAAGGGCTCACAACTCTAAGGGGGTGCATGTGAGAGGGTCATGATTGATTGAGCAAGCAGTGGGTACGTGACTGGGGGCTGCATGCACCGGTAATTAGATTGGAACAAAACAAGATGGGGATTTTCACAGTGCATTCTTATACAATGTCTGTAATCTATAGATAACAGAACCAATTAGGTCAGGGGTCGATCTTTAACTACCAGGCCCAGGGTGCAGCGCCGGGCTGTCTGCCTGTGGGTTTCATTTGTGCCTTTTAGTTTTTACTTCTTCTTTCTTTGGAGGCAGAAATTGGGCATAAGATGATGTAAGGGGTGCTCTCCTCCCTTACTATGATACTCAGTTGTTTGGTCAAGCACCAGCCTAGATGTTGCTGTGAAGGTAACATTAACATTAAATTGGCAGGGCCGGGCATGGTGACTTCTGCCTGTAATCCCAGCGCTTTGGGAGGCTGAGGCAGGTGGATCACTTGAGCCTAGGAGTTCAAGACCAGCCTGGGCAACATGGTGAAACCCTGTCTCTACTAAAAACACAAAAATTAGCTGGGCGTGGTGGCATATGCCTGTAATCCCAGATATTTGGGAGGCTGAGAGATGAGAATTGCTTGAACCCAGGAGGCAGAAGTTGTAGTGAGCTGAGATTGAGACTTGATCTCAACAAACAAACAAACAAACCCATGAAATTGGCAGTAAAGCAAATTTGAGTAAAGCAGATTGCCCTCCGTGATGTAGGTAGGCCTTGTTCAAGCAGTGGAAGGCCTTGTGCGAAAAGACTGAAGTCCCCAGAAGGGGAATGAATCTGCCTCCAGACCACCTTCAGATTCAACATTGTAATATTGACCCCTGTTGGAATTTCCAGCCTGCCAGCCTGTGCGGCAGATTTTATATTTGCCTACTGTTAGGGACAAACGGCCCCAAAAAGCTTGTTGGTGCTCCCCACCCCTCCCGCTAATGCTCTGCAACTCTTTTCCGTGCTGCCCACCGTTCCCCCAAGTCTCTTTATGTTTGTAAGCCCTTATCTAGGCGCCGCTGTGAAGCCAGCAGACTTCACTTATCAGACCTTGCTGTGATAAGCAAACCCCAATTACAAACCATCCAGACTGCACGGGGTGAGGTCGTGGGAAGCATAAACAAACTTTACCAACACCCTCCTGTAAGTTCCTGTTTATCTAGCTGCTACCATAAACGTCACAAGGTGATATGTGGCAAAATTAACCAGCAAATAACCTCGGGATGCGGCCATACCAAAGAACACCCTCAAAGTCCCCTTCCCAATATAAACCCCTCATTCTGTAAGCTTGGGGCTGCTTCCTCTCTGACTGTTAAGGGAGCAGCCGGCAGGTTAATAAAAACTTGCTTGCCTGACTTTGGGTCTATTTTTCCTTTCTCTCAGCTAACTTTACACCAACCTCCATGATCACGTGAGCCAATTCTGTAAAATAAATATCTCTATATATACATACATCCTATTGTTTCTTTTTGTTTCTGGAGATTCATTTTAAATATATCCACAAAATTACATCAGTCCACTGTCCAATCTGAGAGTTTCTTCCAAATCCAGTTAAAGCAATTGTTAGACCATACCCATGGGTATTTCTTGGTGCCCCAATGACTTGTGCCCAGTATCGGAAAAGGCTGAACAGGTTCGACAACTGTGTTTGCCATCAAGTCCCCAGCACACCTTGACCAGTGCATAAATCCTCTGGTCCTCCTTAGAGAAGGAGGGACTGCCCTAGTCCTGTTCATCTTGACGCGGGTAAGATCTTTGCAAAACACAAGGAGACATATGACTGTAATGCAAGTTGTGGGGTACCCCCATTGCTGAGAAACCCCTGCTAGACCGCAGCCAAGGGGTTTTATATTCTGCAACTCTTTTCTGAGAGAGGACAAGGCAGAAAGTCCATATCTCAGAACCTGAGAGGTGATAAGAAGCTGTCTTGGGACGCCTCCGAGGGAGATGGGGAGGCCAGTGAGGAGTGGGAGGGGCCTCCCATTCTTCAGTGTTCCAGGGGGATCACAGGGTAATAAGTCTTCAAGGCTCAGGGAAGGCTGAGTCCAAGCCTTTGTGTATATGGATACATGGAAGGTCTTAAGGGTGCTATGGCAAAGTCACGCAGCCTGGTAGTGCTGAGCTAAACTAGAACAAAATCTGTAGCCAAGCAGTCCCTGACCCCTCAACTGGTACTGCCAGCTGGGGATGACTGAGTTAAGATAAAAACACAAGACCGGCCTGGCACGGTGGCTCACACCTGTAATCCCAGCACTTTGGGAGGCTGAGGCGGGCAGATCACCTGAGGTCAGGAGTTTCAGACCAGCCTGACCAATATCCTGAAACCCGGTCTCTGATAAAAATAGTGGAGCTGGGCATGATGGTGGGTGCCTGTAATCGCAGCTACTTGGGAGATTGAGGCAGGAGAATCACTTGAACCTGGGAAGTGGAGGTTGCAGTGAGCTGAGATCATACCACTGCACTCCAGCGTGGGTGACAGAGTGAGACTCCATCTCAAAAAAAATTCTTTTTAATAAAAAAAGAAGAAATAAAGATAAGACACTCCAAGTTGGCCAGGTGTGATGGCTCACAAAAAAATAAAAATAAAAAAATAAATAAACACACATGACCATGAGACAAGCACTTTCTTTTCCTGTAAAAATTATCTTTAAAAAAATCACATAAATATGAATTACAATTACATGCTAATTTTGTGGCTACATACCACATTTAATAGCAAATGCCATTTAGAATTGAAATAACTTACAGAAGTAATATATGCATATTTTAGAGAAATGAGAAAATTAAAGAAACAAAAAGAAGAAAATCCAAATCTTCCATAATCCCAACACCTATGGCATAGCACGATGCCTTATACCCATAGGTTCTTTTTTTATTTTTTATTTTTATTTTTATTTATTTATTTTTTTTGAGACGGAGTCTCGCGCTGTGTCACCCAGGCTGGAGTGCAGTGGTGCGATCTCGGCTCACTGCAAGCTCCGCCTCCCAGGTTCAGGCCATTCTCCTGCCTCAGCCTCCCGAGTAGCTGGGACTACAGGCGCCCGCCACCACGCCCGGCTAGTTTTTTGTATTTTTAGTAGAGACGGGGTTTCACCATGTTAGCCAGGATGGTCTCGATCTCCTGACCTTGTGATCCGCCCGTCTCGGCCTCCCAAAGTGCTGGGATTACAGGCTTGAGCCACCGCGCCCGGCCTATCCATAGGTTCTTAATAAGCGTTTGTGAGATGAATACATAGATACACCCATGATCTTGTTATAAGCAGACAGGCATTGTCTGTTTTCCCCATATGTCATCTACATATATATGTTTTTTAAAATAAAAGCGTACCATATGCTCTCTTTTGTAACTTGCCATTTTACAGAAAAATAAATATGAATATATTTTTCAATAAACACACTTATATAACAATTTTTAATGACTGAAAAGCATTTCATTGGATGACTACATAAGAATTTACTGAACCCTGTTGTTATACATTTAGATTTTTCATGTTTAAAGCTTTGATTAACATTAATATATCTAGCACTAAAGTTTGTGTACCTTCTCAATTATTTTCTTAGAACAAAACTCCTAAAATGGAACCATTGTGATAAAGGATTTGTTCAGATCTTTGATATGTAGCACCTGCCAAATTGTCCTCCAGAAAAGTTGCAAAGGGAATACTTTTGCATGACAAAGGCCATTCCAAAAAACAAAAACATGGCCACACATGGTGGCTCACGTTGCTTGTAATCTCAGTACTTTGAGAGGCTGAGGTGAGTGGATCACTTGAGGTCAGGAGTTCGAGACCAGCCTGGCCAACATGGTGGAACCCTGTCTCTACTAAAATACAAAAAAATTAGCCAGGCATAGTGCCGCATGCCTGTAATCCCAGCTACTAGGGAGTCTGAGGCAGGAGAATCACTTGAACCTGGGAAGTAGAGGTTGCAGTGAGCTGAGTTGGTGCAACTGCACTCCAGCCTGGGCAACAGAGTGAGACTCCATCTCAAAAAACAAAAACAAAACCAATTTATTTTTGCAAATAAGTACATGCAGAATATATATCACGAAGACATACCATTTTCAACTATGATATTTGCAAAAACAGTCTCTGCAAATATAGTTGAAAATGGTATGTCTTCGTGATATATATTCTGCATGTTCTTATTTGTGAGATTGAACCTATTTTCTGAATAGATTTACTATTTATATTTCTTTTTTTGTAAATTCCGTATTTTTGTTTTTATGTCTATTTTTCTAAAAAGTTTTTGAATTGTATATTCACACATATTTTCTTCTTGTCTTTTTGTAGTTTCTTTCAAAATCTTTATCCCACCTGGGATTAGTTTCTGTGTATTGTGTGAGGTCCACAAGGCAGGTGCCTGACCAAGGGGTCACATAAGGAGCAGGAATGGAGCCTGCACTTGGCTTGCCAGTCCCTGGGCTGTGGCCAGGGCTGCAGCTGCGTCTGCCCGAGCAGGCCTTTTTTTTTTTTTTTTTTTTTTTCTAATTCCTGCTTAAGGCACTTTTTAGGCCAGCAATGACCATGGATGTGGGTTCTCACTATATTTTCTCCCCCCAAAATCAACCAGTTGCTTTAATGACATTTGTTCACTTATTTGTTTCCTCTTATTTAAGACTAGGCTAAGATCAATAGGAATTAGTTTAGCCTGTGCAGCCTAGCCCTAGTCAATAGGGGAACGACACAGCAGCAGGGGCCACGTGCATCAGGGATAAGAACCCCTTCCTCTCCCTTGTCCAAGTGTGCGCTCACCATTGCTCCATCTGTAAGGGGTGCACCCTTCTGTAGAAGTAACTTGCCTTGCTGAGAATTAAAAAGAACAACAACAACAAAAAGACTAGGCTAAAATGTGAAGAAACAGAACTACTTGCATTGTTACTAAATGCTTTTTCTATCTGCTAATTAATTGTTTACTTCCTATAAGGTCTTTACTATTTCTTGCTCATTCAAAGAGCTTTGATTCTCAGGATGCATGAGTTTCTTCTGCTTTTTGGAATGTTCTAGCAGCTTGTCAAAGGTAAGGAAGCCCTCACATTTCTGTTTACTCTTCCAGAAGGCTGCTTACTACCAGTTTGTTGCTGGGAGAAAAATAATACTGTTTCCTGTAGAAAAGAGAGACTGCCGACGTTTTCTTCAGAGAGCAAATAAATGAGAATAAACCAGCCTCTGCTCCCTCATCTAGGATCTAGGAACTGATACTGTTACTTTCTTTTTTTCTCTCTTTTTAGGCCATTCTAGTGGTTAACCGTGGCTTTGGTTTGCATTTCCTTAATGACAAACGATGTTGAACAACTTTTCATGTGCTTATAGGCCATTTGTATATCTTCGTTGGAGAAATGTCTATTCAAGTTCTTTGCTTATTTTATTTATTTATTTATTTTGAGGCAGAGTCTCATTCTGTCACCCAGGCTGGAGTGCAGTGGTATGATCTCGGCTCACTGCAACCTCTTGGGTTAAAGTGATTCTCATGCCTCAGCCTCCCAAGTAGCTGGGACTACAAGTGTGTGCCATCACGCCTGGCTAATTTTTGTATTTTTAGTAGAGACAGGGTTTTGCCATATTGGCCAGGCTGGTCTTGAATTGCTGGTCTCAAACTCCTGGACTCAGTGATCTGCCCACCTTGGCCTCCCAAAGTGCTGGTATTATGGGTGTGAGCCACCACGCCCAGCCATTCTTTGCTTATCTTTAAACTGAAGTTGTCTTTTTGTTGTTGGGTTGTAACAGTTTTTGTATACTCTGGATATTAAACCCTTGTCAGATATATGATTTGCAAATCTTTTCTCTCGTTCTGTAAATTGTCTTTTCACATTCTCGATAACGTCCTTCGATGCATGAAAGTTTAAAATTTTTTTTCTTTTTGAGACCGAGTCTCACTCTGTTGCCAGGCTGGAGTTGCAGTAGTGCAATCTTGGCACTGCAACCTCTGCCTCCCAGGTTCAAGTGATTCTCCTGCTTCAGCCTCCCAGGTAGCTGGGACTACAGGCACGTGCCAGCACACCCAGCTAATTTTTGTATTTTTAGTAGAGATGGGGTTTCATCATATTGGCCAGGATGTTCTCGATCTCTTGACCTCGTGATCCGTCCACTTTCGCCTCCCAAAGTGCTGGGATTATAGGCGTGAGCCACCATGCCCCACCATTTTTTTTCTTTTTTGAGGTGGGAGTTTTACTCTGTCGCCCAGGCTGGAGTGCAATGGCACAATCTCAGCTCACTGCAGCCTCTGCCTCCCAGGTTCAAGTGATTCTCCTGCCTCAGCCTCCCAAGTAGCTGGGACTACAAGCATGCGCCACCACACCTGGCTAATTTTTGTGTTTTTAGTAGAGAGGGGGTTTCACCATGTTGGCCAGGCTAGTCTTGAACTCCAGACCTCAGGTAATCTGCCCAAACTGCTGGGATTACAGGCGTGAGCCACCACATCCAGCCAACAGTTTTTAATTTTTATGAAGTACTATTTATCTATTTTTTTTTTAATTGCTCATGGCTTTGTTATCAAATCTAAGAATTCATTGCCATATCCAGGGTCATGAAGACTTACTCTTATATTTTATTCAAAAAGTTTTATAGTTTTAGCTCTTCTCTTTAGATTGTTGATCCACTTTGAGTTAACTTTTTTATATGGAGTGAGGTAGCGATCCAGCTTCGTTCTTTTGCATTTAGTTATCCAGTGGTCCCAGTACCATTTGTTGAAGAGACTTTCTTTCCCCATTGAATGGTCTGTGCACCCTTGTCAAAAATCAGTTGACTGTAGATGTTTCAGTGTATTTCTGAATTCTCAGTTGTATTCCATTGGTCTATATGTCTACACTTATGCCAGTAACATACTGTTTTGATTACTGTAGCTTTGTAGTAAGCTTTGAAATCAGAAAATGAGAATGTTCCAATGTTGTTTTCTTTTTTATTATTGTTTTGGCTATTTAGGGCCCCTTGCAGTTCCATATTAATTTTAGGATCAGGTTTTCCTTTTCTGCAAAAAGGCCATGGAATTTTGATAGGGAATGAATTGAATTTGTAGTTTGCCCTGGGGAGTACTGCCATTTTAACAATATTAAGTCTCCTAATCCATAACATGGATAACTTTCCATTTATTTGGGTCTTTAATTTCCTTCAGCAGTGTCTAGTAGTTTTCAGTGTTCGACTGTTTCACCTCCTTGGTTAAACGTATTCCTAGGTATTTTATCTCTTGGATACTATCTATTAGTGTGTTTGGGCTGTCATAGCAAAATGCTACAGACCGGAGGGCTTAAACAACAAATTTATTTTCTCACAGTTCTGTAGGCTAGAAGTCAGAGATCAGGGTGCCAGTGATTGGTTTCCAATGAGGGCTGTCTTCCTGGCTTGTAGTTGGCTGCCTTCTCCCTGTGCCCTAGAGGGCAAGCTCTTTGGTGTCTCTTATTATAAGGACACTAATTCTATCAGATCAGGGCCCCACCCTTATGACCCCATTTAACCTTAATTACTTTCTTGGAGGGCCCATCAACAAATATAGCAACACAGGGTTTAGGATTTCAACATAAGAATTTGAGAGGAATGCAGACATTCAGTACATAACAGAGGTTACTGTAAATGGAATTATTTTCTTAATTTCCTTTCAGATTGTTCTTACAGGTTCTTAAAACTCCAGAGGAGCTACTGTTAACCAGTTTCCTACGTATCC
The DNA here is from genome assembly GCF_003255815.1 of Theropithecus gelada. Classification (NCBI taxonomy): domain Eukaryota; kingdom Metazoa; phylum Chordata; class Mammalia; order Primates; family Cercopithecidae; genus Theropithecus; species Theropithecus gelada. The sequence continues at coordinate 95,455,115 of NC_037680.1, forward strand.
TCTTCCCCACCCACTTTCTATGTCTGTCTCTGTCTCTCTCATGTGCTTTGCATTGTTTGCAACATGTTTCTTTCTGCTGGATTCATTGACAACTGTTAAGTATGTACTGAGTGTCTTATTAATGTGCTTAGCAGTGTGTCCAACAATTTGGGATGTCATAAAGAAGTATGACATGGTTTCTGCCTTTGAGGATTTTCAATTTAGTTGAAGAGACAAGAAAGACATCCACAAAATAATTAGAAAACAATTTAGGGACATATGTAATTAAATTCTCAACTGTCTGGCCCATGCACTAGGATACAAACTCTTTAAGAATGGTCTTTTATGCTGTGCTTACTGCTGTATCCCTAGCCCCTTGAACAGTATAGGAGGAACAGGACATGAAATTCATAAATGAATGTTGAATGAATTCAACATTCCCCCGCTTTGGAGTTTCATCAGGTGGGGGCTAACCCTCCCATTCATCCTGAAAGATGATCTTTGTTCTGCAAAGTGGCTCTTAGACCCATCTGAGCCTCCCAGCTGGACCCATCTGAGAATGCTGGGACTTTCCAACTGGCTCAGGTTACGATCTAATGGTAGGATCACAGACACAGCATGTATCTCTCAGCAAGTATCCTGCTGTCTTTCTAAAATAACTTCTTACATAAGTAGATCCTTGTTAAGTTCCACTAAGTAAACTAACTGAGAAGCATGAAGGAAGAAGACACGACTTAGCTAAAAGGAGAAATGTCCCAGAAACCTCCATACTGAGGGCCAGGAAGTGGTCTCAGAGGCTTTGGATTCCAGGAAAGAAGCTGGTGTTATTTATCTACTTTTAAAACGTAACTTTTTCCCCTCTGATTCCAAGAACGTGGCAAAAAATTTGAAAAACAAATCACAGTATAGAGAAGAAAGTAAGTTAATTTGTAAAGCACTGTTTACCACCATTGAGATAACTGCTGTTCAGATTTTTATTAAAATGTTATATGTAAGTTTACTTGAACTTAACAGAAGGATAAGAAATCAAACTTTAGATAAATATTTCTTCAAAATGGTATATATTTGTTTTAAACGGGTCTTCTAAAATTAAAGAATTAAGAGACATATTAAGAGGCTGGATTTATTGCAGTAGTTCTCAATCTGTGGTGATTTTGTCCCCCAGGGGACATTTTGGAAATGTCTAAAGACATCTGTGGTAGCCACAACTCAGAGGGTATGCGGTACTCGTGGGGAGAGGCCAGGAATGCTGCTAGGCACCCGGAAACGCACACGACTGTCGGCCACAACATAGAATTATCCACTCTGAGTATTAACAGTGCCACAGTTGAGGAATCCCAGATTGTTATTGCATAGTATTGTGGTTTTAAAATAGTACACGCTTTTCAAGGGCCTATGTTTGTTTCCAGTTCATAGGACATAGTTGTTTTCTCAGGGATCCATGGCGTAAGCGGTTCAGAGCATGGCCTCCAGCCAGGTGTTTGGAGTTTGAATCCTGACTCTGCTACTTAATGATAAAGTGACCTTGAGCAACTTCTTTGGGCCTCAGTTTCCTCATCTGCAAAATTGTGGTTATATATATATGTGTGTATATATATGTGTATGTGTATATATTATATGTGTGTGTGTATATATGTGTATTATATATGTGTGTGTATATATGTGTGTGTGTACATATGTGTGTGTGTATATACATATATATATATATTTTTTGAGATGGAGTCCCCCAGGCTGGAATGCAGTGGCGCAATCTCAGCTCGCTGCAAGCTCCGCCTCCTGCGTTCACACCATTCTCCTGCCTCAGCCTCCGAGTAGCTGGGACTACAGGCGCCCGCCACCATGCCCGGCTAATTTTTTTGTATTTTTAGTAGAGATGGGGTTTCACCATGTTAGCCAGGATGGTCTCGATCTCCTGACCTCGTGATCCACACATCTCAGCCTCCTAAAAAATTGTGGTAATATTAAACCTACCCCAAACAGCTGTAGTGAGGATTGAATGGTTTATGGTCAATCCTCACTACAGCTCTGGTTTATGGTCAGCTCTATGGAAACATGTGCAATTATTATTGTTAATGTCTTAAACTGGAAACAAATTAAGCCTACTAGGGAATTTAATAGAGAAAAATAGACATGTATGTAAAGTATTTTTTAAAAGGAACCTTTAAGAAAAAAAACAAAACTCACTTATAGGAAAATGATATGGCTGGGGCACTTATAAATCTCAGGAGTATTTGCATGAATTCAGAGGCCCAGCAAGGTTTCCCTGCCTTCTGGAACTATCTGGTCAATGTCAGGTGACTTACTGTTTCAGAAAACATGTCTTTTTGTACCTTTAGATTTTAAAAGTTTGAATAGGTAATACATTATAATAGTTCAAAACTCAAACAATAGAACATGATACACATTAAGCAGTCTGACCCCCTCTGCTATTCCCCTGACCCTCCTATAGTAATCACTTTATATTTGTTTATTTAGAGACAGAGTCTCACTCTGTCACCTAGGCTGGAGTGCAGTGGGTACAGTCATGGCTCAATGCAGCTTCGACTTCCCAGGTTCAAGCAATTCTCCCACCTCAGCCTCCGAGTAGCTGGGATCACAGGTGCACACTGCCATGCCCAGCTAATTTTTTTTTTTTTTTCTTGTAGAGACAGGGTTTTGCCATGTTGCCAAGGCTGATCTCAAACTTCTGAGCTCAAGTGATCCTCCTGCCTTGGCCTCCCAAAGTGCTGGGATTATAGGGGTGAGCCACGATGCCTGGTCCAGTAATCACTTTAACTAGTTTCTTATGTATCCATCCAGTATTTTTCTATAAAAGCAAATACAAATACTATATATTCTTATTTTAGACCCCCTTTCTTAGACAAAAGATATACTTTTTCACATAACAATTTATCTTGGATATCTTTCTGTATTAGTACACAAGGAATTTCTTCATCCCTTTTTAAGGTGACATATTATTTCATTATGTGGATGTCCTATGCTTTGTTTATAAATTTGCTTGTACTTTTTGTAAATATTAACAAATCGTCCTCCAAGTAGGGATGTGTTATTTTGGAGTCCTACCAGCAGTATATTTTCCTTCCAGGAAAATAGGTGTATTCACTGCAGTTTACAGACGATCAACTGTTCAAAATTAAGACACACTGTCAGGTGTTCCTGGGAGGTAGAAATGGGAAACAGCTCTAAATGCATGTTGGGGGTTTGTCAAGACTGTCCTCCCAGTAATTGGCAGAATCAGCCATCGGTTCAGGGTGATGTCCAGGTAAATGGGTGATATATTGAAGGCAATTATGTTGGATTGGTCCTAGGAGCATCCAGGTTTTAACACCAATACTAAGACCCAGTAAAGTTGGAGTTTTTCTGGACTATGGGTTGGGTGAGGTTTCCTTCTGTAATTTGAATGATAGATTTCATCTCTTTAATTGGTAATGTCTCTTTTATAGAAGCCCTTTGGCCTAATTTCTATACTGGAACCAATTCTGATCCTCTTAAAATCTCTTCAGTAACAGATTAGGAAAGATGAAGTGCCCAGGAAACCACTATGTTTCATTTTCTTTCGGTTTGTAAGTGTAACTTACCTAGGAAATTTAATCTCAGGATTTGTGGGTTATTTAAAATTTTTATCCCCTGAAACATGTTTCTTTTCCCTCTCATTTTCAGCAACTATAAGAATATCATAGCAATGTCAATTTCATAGAGGCTGTGGATATCAATTGTCAAGTGCTTTAGAAATTCTAAGATAAAATATTTGAGAGTTATAGTCCATAACATGGCCAGTAATTTTTTTTACTTCTTTTTTTTTTTTTTTTTTTGTCATGCTAGATTTCAAAGACAAAATCATATGGAAGCTCAGGAAACTCATGGGAAATAAATATCATACCACATGGCTTACTTACTTCATATTTGGACCCTGACTTTCTTATCCAGCCTGTTGTTTTTCCTGTTGTTCCTCATCAGGGCTACTCTTTTCTTGTTGATTACACAAAGCATTCATCATTTCATTGACAACAAGCTACAGTAGATTTAAATGCAAAAAAGGAGCTAGAGGCTTTCTATCACACCTCACTTAAGGGCTCAGTTTCCCTAAAATGTTGGCCCCCAACATACACCTTGACATACCTCAGTTTGCCATATATCCCATTTTTCCAAACCTTCATTCCTCCAAGGACCTCGATGCCCCTAGTTCCACCAGACACTCATTGCTCTAATATTCTAATATTCTAGTTACTTGTGTGCCCATTTTTTTTTTTTATTGCTCTTCCTCTGGAACAACAGGTCATCCTGGTGCGTACCTCATACACAATGTACTTTTTTTTTTTTTTTTTTTTGTCCAGCCCATTTGCTCTGGTGTAGCCATCAGACCCTTCCTCACCCCATCTCCTGTCCTGGAAGCACCTGCCCAACTTGGCCCAGTTATTCAGTTTTGATTGAATCCCACAGGTGCTTTACAAGGCCAAGTACGGTCCAATGTGGATGTCCTACTTAGGGCCTCAGATGCACGTGAACCTGGCCAGTGCCCCGCTCTTGGAGCAAGTGATGCGGCAAGAGGGCAAGTACCCAGTACGGAACGACATGGAGCTATGGAAGGAGCACCGGGACCTGCACGACCTGACCTATGGGCCGTTCACCACGTGAGCTGGGGACTGAAGGGACTGGAACGGGGCTATAGAGGGTCAGGGTGAAAGACAGTGGGCACAGGGCAGGCAGGTGGATAACCAGCAGAATAGGACCCCCCTGCATCCTCTGAACCTGATAGTCTAGAGAGCAGTTGTTGGGAGGTGCTGAAGCCCAGGGACCATTCATTGACTCTCCACTAATAAATATTAGGTTGGTGCAAAAGTCATTGCTGTTTTCACAGTTAAAAATTATGGCAAAAACCACACCTGTAATCCCAGCACTTTGGGAGGTTGAGGCAGGCAGATCACTTGAGGTCAGGAGTTCAAGATCAGCTTGGCCAACATGGCGAAACCCTGTCTACTAAAAATGCAAAAATTAGCCGGGTGTGGTGGTGGGCATCTGGGAGGCTGAGGCAGAAGGATCATTTGAACCCAGGAGGTGGAGGTTGCAGTGAGCCGATATCATGCCACTGCACTCCAGCCTGGGCAACAGAGTGAGACACCATCTCAAAAAAAAAAAAATCTTTTTAACTTGACATCTGCCACTGAGGGCAAGATTTAGGTTGCAGGTTTTCATTGGGCCAGGCCACCTATGACATGACAGCTCAGATTTAGAATCGGAGCTAAACATTATGTAGAGCCCTTTGTAATCTATTTACATTTTTTTTTTTACTCTAAAGCCAGTTTCCTGAACAGATGATATCATATGCATGCATTTAAAAGCTCTTTTGTGAATCTTTGAGTCAGATGATTGGGGAAAAAAAGCTATTCTGCTAACTCATGATAAGTTTGGGGATCTAAAATTTTTGTTTTAACATGTATATTTGTAAAATATCATTTTATGAACCATTGTTTCCCCCAGGTGATATTTTAACAACCACATTTAAGTTCTGTGTATCTGATTCCTACTGTTGAGAGTTTTACTTTTGGAACAACTTGAAGTCCCAACAAATGGGTCTATTCTGGTTTTCACTTCTTTTTCAGCAACACTTTTAGTTTATCTTTTTGCAATTTTCCCCTAACATAATAAAGGCAGCTCCTGGGGTGGGGTGTTGAAAGTCATTAAAGAAATAATATTTTTTTAAAATAAAAAATATGTATTAAAAAAATAAACTTGACTGGGGGTGGTGACTCACGCCTGTAATCCCAGCACTTTGGGAGGCCAAGGCGGGCAGATCACGAGGTCAGGAGATCGAGACCATCCTGGCTAACACAGTGAAACCCTGTCTTTACTAAAAAAAAATATATAAAAATTTAGCCGGGTGTGGTGGCACGCACCTGTAGTCCCAGCTACTCAGGAGGCTGAGGCAGGAGAATCACTTGAACCCAGGAGGTGGAGGTTGCAGTGAGCTGAGTGGATGACAGAGCAAGACTCTGTCTCAAAAAACAAAACAAAATAAAGCAAACAAAAAACAACTTTATTGGTTTTAAAAATCCAAAAGTAATACTTGCCGTGGACATTTCAATAATAAAATATGAAGTCTCTTGCCCTTCCATTCCTATCGATCCTCCTTAGCCACCAGTGCTGACAGTTTGCTGTGTATTCTCCCCTCTTTATTCAGGAGCATGCAAATATACATGTGGATAGGTAGGATTTTTGTCTCCTCTTAAAATTGGACCATATTGTACTTGTTGCTCTACAGCTAGCCTTTAAGAAAATGGACTCATACCCAGCTTGCTTAGGAAAGGAAATAGGTTTGAGGAACAGCTGGGAGTGGGGGCAGTCTCTGGACATTAAGCTTGCTTTTGGGAAGTATGTTTCCACCCACGTGAGCACCCTTACCTAACCAGGGAGGGGTCCTGACCATCTACCGCATGACTGAGGCAAGAGCCTAGAGCTTTAGCCTCGTGGGCCTCCCTGTCCCTCTGACCCACTGAGCCAAGCACAGCATGAAGGCTCAGAGCCTGAGGAGTTCAGGAACCCTGAGGAGTCCAGGAACCTCCTTTATTCCTCAGCCTCCTCAGCTCCCCCTTATTTGACATGTGGAATATTCCAGAACTGTATAATTCCAAGATAATCAGTCAATAATCACTAAGCATTCACCATGTGCCAGGCACTGAGCTAAGCACTCGAATGATGTGAATAAGCCTCCTCAGATAGGCACTCTATTTTATTTATTTATTTATTTATTTATTTATTTATTTTTTGAGATGGAGTTTCGCTCTTGTTGCCCAGGCTGGAGTGCAATGATGCGATCTCGGCTCACTGCAGCCTCCGCCTCCCAGGTTCAAGCGATTCTCCTGCCTCGGCCTCCCTAGTAGCTGGGATTACAGACGCCCACCACCACACCCGGCTAATTTTGTACTTTTAGTAAAGGCAGGGTTTCTCCATGTTGGTCAGGCTGGTCTCGAACTCCCGACCTCAGGTGATCTGCCCACCTCAGCCTCCCAAAGTGCTGGGATTACAGGCATGAGCGACCGCACCCGGGTTAGGCACTCTTATTATCCCCATTTTATAGAAAGGAAAATGAGGCACACAGGAGTTATCTACCTAGGGTCCCTGTGCCAGGAATGGTCAGACCTGGGATTTGGCCCTGGACAGTCTGGTTCTAGATGCCCACCATACCCACTCCACTCTGCTGTAGCGAGATTCTGGTTTGGGGATTCTAAGATTCTGTCATTTGAGATTTTGGTGATTCTATAATTCTAAATTCTAGGAGTATGGGATTTCCTTTGACTCTGGGTGGCAGGGGGTGGACTTTAGGGTGAGAAGATCTCCCTTAATTGAACCCCTATAGAGGCTTATGTTTGTACTGTTCCTCTGCGTCCCTGCAGGGAAGGACACCACTGGTACCAGCTGCGCCAGGCTCTGAACCAGCGGTTGCTGAAGCCAGCAGAGGCAGCGCTCTATACGGATGCTTTCAATGAGGTGATTGATGATTTTATGATTCGACTGGACCAGCTGCGGGCAGAGAGTGCTTCGGGGAACCAGGTGTCGGACACGGCTCAACTCTTCTACTACTTTGCCTTGGAAGGTACCCTTGCTGGGAGAGGCGCTAGGGAAGGGAATGGGTCAGGGGGAGGTTGTGCTCCCGCTCCTCAAGGGCTGCTGGATTCCATATGTCCTGGTTCTGCCTCCTGTGATGGCCTCCGTGCACTACTCAGCTATTTGCTACATCCTGTTCGAGAAACGCATTGGCTGCCTGCAGCGATCCATCCCCGAGGACACCGTGACCTTTGTCAGATCCATCGGGTTAATGTTCCAGAACTCACTCTATGCCACCTTCCTCCCCAAGTGGACCCGCCCCGTGCTGCCTTTCTGGAAGCGATACCTGGATGGTTGGAATGCCATCTTTTCCTTCGGTGAGGACTCCCGGATGGGGCCCAGGGAAGAGAGATGGGGGTGACTCCAGGTCTGTGTGTCAGCGGTCTCTCCCAGGCCTTTTCCCTCATGCTACCAGTTGTTGGAGTGGCTCTTGGTCCTTGGAGATCATGACTTTTGGCTTTGTCCTCTCCTCTTCTCTGTTGCTGTCACAGGGAAGAAGCTGATTGATGAGAAACTCAAGGATATGGAGGCCCAACTGCAGGCAGAGGGGCCAGATGGTGTCCAGGTGTCTGGCTACCTGCACTTCTTGCTGGCCAGTGGACAGCTCAGTCCTCGGGAGGCCATGGGCAGCCTGCCTGAACTGCTCATGGCTGGAGTGGACACGGTGAGTGAAGGGGGAGAGTGAGACCAGGGGCCCCTGGCTCCCATCCTGAACCATTTCCCCATTATCCTTCACCTGATCCCGGCCTTCATCCCTCCAAGGACCTGCTTCTTTTTCTGTACCATGGATACAGCACTAGAAGGAAAATAGAGGGCTCGTTCAGCTTAGCTGAGGTGGGTGGACAGGGGATGGTCCTTTTTTAAGATGGATTCCATCACCTGGGGTCTTCTCACTCTGACAGCTGGGAAGTTCATCTCACATCTATCCAACTGTCTTGCTGCGATTTGAATGGAGAATTGGAAGAGCTCATTCATAAACACTTTCTTTCTTTTTCTTTTTTTTGGGACAGAGTCTCACTCTGTTGCCCAGGCTTGAGTGCAGTGGCTTGATCTCAGCTGACTGCAACCTCTGCCTCCTGGGCTCAAGCAATTCTCCTGCCTCAGCCTCCCAAGTAGCTGGGATTACAGGCGTGCACGATCATGACCAGCTCATTTTTTTCTTTTTTTTTTAAATTTTAGTAGAGACAGGATTTCACCTGGTCAGGCTGGTCTCGAACTCCTGACCTTAAGTGATCTGCTCGCCTTGGCTTCTCAAAGTGCTAGGATTACAGGCATAAACCACCATGTCCGGCCAGTACCTTCTTTCTTTATAGTTCATATTTCCAATGCTTTTGTCCTGTTTGGTTTCTCTGTGTTGCCATCCCCTCCTCCAGTGAAGGTGCGATTCTCTATCATATTGGCCCTCATCCCACTGTGAATTCGTGTTTAGCATGGAGGCTGCCATGAACCTTCATGTTTTTTCCTGCTAGGCTTGTGGCAAATTCATTTCTCCCATATTTTGCACACACCCACTCATACACCCTCCCATTACTGGCCTCTTTCCTAGAAATCGCCCTCACCTCATCTCCCACTCTATCTCCTAGACATCCAACACGCTGACATGGGCCCTGTACCACCTCTCAAAGGACCCTGAGATCCAGGAGGCCTTGCACGAGGAAGTGGTGGGTGTGGTGCCAGCCGGGCAGGTGCCCCAGCACAAAGACTTTGCCCACTTGCCGCTGCTCAAAGCTGTGCTTAAGGAGACTCTGCGGTAGGACAGGATGCTGTTCTGGGGGGCACAGGATCTATGTGTGGGGAGGGAATCAGAGGAGGAAATCGGAAGTGAAGACAGGTGGGCTGGGGCTAGTGACAAGGATGAGATGGGAGAGGTAGGGGAGAAGGAGTGGGGCACTTTTTACCCCCATGAATCCAGAGCAGACCCTAGATATTCTTTTCCCTGCAGCCTCTACCCTGTGGTCCCCACAAATTCCCGGATCATAGAAAAGGAAATTGAAGTTGATGGCTTCCTCTTCCCCAAGAATGTGAGTGGGGCTAGACAGCCTGATTGCCCAGGAGTGCCCCATGCCCCCGAAGAGATGCATTCATGCTGCCCAATCTTCCTTCATAGACCCAGTTTGTGTTCTGCCACTACGTGGTGTCCCGGGACCCCACCACCTTCTCTGAACCTGAGAGCTTCCAGCCCCACCGCTGGCTGAGGAGCAGCCAGCCTGCTACCCCCAGGATCCAGCACCCATTTGGCTCTGTGCCCTTTGGCTATGGGGTCCGGGCCTGCCTGGGCCGCAGGATTGCAGAGCTGGAGATGCAGCTACTCCTGGCAAGGGTGAGCTGGGAGAGACTAGAAGGGTGTGTGGGCAGGGAGGGGTAGAGGAGTCCTGGGAGGAGAGGAAGGGAGGCACAGGGTAGGAGTGTGCAGAGCGGGGAGTGGATGGCAAACACATAGTCCACTCAACCACATGTGCTCTTTGCCCCCCAGCTGATCCAGAAGTACAAGGTGGTCCTGGCCCCGGAGACGGGGGAGTTGAAGAGTGTGGCCCGCATTGTCCTGGTTCCCAATAAGAAAGTGGGCCTGCAGTTCCTGCAGAGACAGTGCTGAGCTGAGTCCCCACCTTGCTGGGGCTTGTCCTAGAGGCTCCAGCCCTGGCACAGTGGTTCCTGGCTGCCGCATGTCTCAGATGAGGAGGGAGAGAAGGAAGCCACCAGACTTGAGAGGTGGGAGGAACTCCCTGCACTTCCCACAGACCCTGAGCTTTTGCCACTTCTATCATTTTTGAGCAACTCCCTCTCAGATAAAAGGCCACCGCTTTATCGCATTGCTGTCCTTGGGTAGAATATAAAATAAAGGGACTCTTATTTCTTATCGGAGACCTTTGTCATTTTTTTTGACTACCCAGCATCTGAGGGAATTCCCCTTCTCCACTGAGTCATGGTGAGAGGCACAGCCACCCTGGTCCTTGGAAACTGAGAACACCTTTTGCTTTCCCAGACCTCACAAAGAGGCCTTGGTTTCACGTGGCACTGGTTGAGGCCACACCAAGCAGGAACTGCAGTGACTCCCGAGCACTGTGTCAGGCAAGTAGCAGTTGTAGAGAATAGAAACCACCCTCTTTGAACAGAAAGAGCAGAGATATAAGCAATGGGGTGCTACAAAAATTATTGGAGGTGCTCGAGACCAGGCTAGAGTTGACCTCTAGCAGGCACTGAGCAGCCTGGGGAGCACCATGTTGGCCACAATCAGGAGGATGAGAGTCTAGAAGCTATTGCTACAACTATTGGCTCTAGAGCTACTCCATTCAACTAAGTTCAAGTAGGTCTGTGCCGGCAAAACAAAACATGTCACACAGGATGACCCCCATCCTGCCTCTCAATACCCATGAAGTCAGCAGTAACTGGACTTGGACCTTTATGAATGCCTCGTGACTGCTCCTGATAGCAGAAAGGGCAGGGGCCTCTACCTCTCTTCCACCTTCCACATCTTTCACATACAGCTGAGAGGAGGAACCTAAGTCCTGCCTGGAGCACTAGCTGCAAGGGAGCCTAGGGATTATAGCTTTTAACTTTCCAGCCTCCTTAGTACAGGAAGCCCACTCGAAGGAAAGTGGGTTGCCATTGAGAGCCAATGCATTACGGCACTGGCTTGAAAATTCAGAGTCCCAGCAGTAAATTTTGGTAGAGTCATAGAAAAAAAATGAAGTTCACTTTCTTTTTAAAGAATTAATTTGATTTTTTGAGACAGGGTTTCATTCTGTCACCCAGACCAGAGTGCAGTGGCGCCATCTTGGCTCACTGCATCCTCAACCCAGGCTCAAGCGACTCTCCTACTTTAGCCTCCTGAGTAGCTGGAACTACAGGCGCACATCACCTTGCCTGACTGATTTTTTTTTTTTTTTTTTTTTGTAGAGATGGGGTTTTGCCATGTTGACCAGGCTGGTCTCGAACTCCCGAGCTCAAGGGATCTGCCTGCCTTGGCCTCCCAAAGTGCTGGGATTACAGGCATGAGCCACCGCGCCAACCTAAAGTTCACTTTCTTGGGCCTGTGGGAATTATAGGGTTTGAACTCATTTAAAAAATTATGTCATTGCCCTGATTAAAATACTTCAGAACTGCCCTCAGCCCTTAGGTCAAGTTCAAAGTTGTTACTGTGCTTCATAAGATCCACTGTGCCCTGGCACCCTGCACCCTGGCCGTGGTCACCCTTTCACAGCTGAGCCTGAATTCCTTGGATGTCTCTGAGCACATTATGCTCTTTCCAGCCTCAACACTTTGTATCTCCTGTCCCCACTCTTGGAACACGCTCTTCCCCAACTGTCATGTCATCACAGAGAGCTTGCTTTTTCTTAGGATTCAGCTCAAATGTCACTGCCTCTGCAGGGCCCTTCCTGACCTCTCCGAGCAATCCTGTGTCCCACCTTCCCCTTCCCTGCTTACAGAGCTGAGCTGTCAGCATGCTCACTTTGTTAGAGATCCAGCTCTCTCCCCAACTGTGAATCCCCTGAAGGGCACAAATCAGGCTTCTTTAATGTTGGATCCCAGTGTCTAACTGTGTCTAGTACCTAAGAGGTGCTTAGTAAATGTTTCCTGAAAAAGAGACTGGAATAGGGGGAAGGGAAGAAAAGGGAAGGGGAGAGGAGGACACAGAGTTTTCTACATTGAGAAGGGGAACCCAGCTTGTAATCCCAGCACTTTGGGAGACCAAGGCAAGTGGACCACTTGAGGTCAGGAGTTCAAGACCAGCCTGGCCAACATGGTGAAACCCTGTATCTACTAAAAAAAAAAACCAAAAAAAACAAAACAAAAAAAACCAAAAATTAGCTGGGTGTGGTGGCATGCCCTTGTAATCTCAGCTACTAGGGAGGCTGAGGCAGGATAATCGCTTGAACCCAGGAGGCAGAGGTTGCAGTGAGCCGAAACTGTGCAACTGCACTCCGACCTGGGTGACAGAGCAAGACTTCATCTCAAAAAGAAAATAAAGAAAAATAAAAGAAGAACCTAGAGGGAATTGGGAGGAATTACTGATAATACAGATATGGCTCTCAACCCCTCCTGTGAAGTGATCCACCTGTGAGAGCTTCTTGCAAATACAGAGGCTGGGGCTGGGCCCCGAGGCTGCCAGGATCTGTGTCACAAAGTCAACCAGAGTGGAATTCTGCCTTCCCTAGTGTGCTGCTCCTTCAAACCAGCAAGGCCGAGCTGCCAAAACAACATGGGTGGTGCTTGGGTGAGGGGAAGTCTGTGATGAGACTTGGATTGGGGTTTTGTAGCAGTTGTGCAAGATGATGTCGGTGTTCACAGTCTTGCAGCTCAGTTAATGAACTGATCTCACGTGGAAGTCCAGGAAGACCTCGTGTATCCACACAATGAAATATTATTCACCCATAAGAAAGGAATGAAGACGCTACACTATGGATGAACCTTGAAAACCTTATGCAGATGGAAAGAAGCTCACAAAAAGGCCACATATTGTGTGATTTCATGCATACAAAATGTCCAGAATAGGCAAATCTATAGAGACAGCAAGTAGATTACTGGTTGCCAAGGGTGGAGGGACGAGAGAATGGGGAATGACTGTTAATGAGTTTGTTTTGAGGGTGATGAAGATGTTTTGGAATTAGATAGTGGTCATCACTAACTTTGCTTAACTTTCTGAATATACTAAATATCACTGAATTGTATATTTTGGTTTTTGTTTGTTTGTTTGAGGTGGAGTCTCAATCGGTCTCCCAGGGTGGAGTGCAGTGGTGCAATCTCGGCTCACTGCAACCTCCACCTCCTGGGTTCAAGTAAAGTCTCCCATGTCAGCCTCCCGAGTAGCTGGGATTACAGGTACAAGCCACTACTGCTGGCTAATTTTTGTATTTTTAGTAGAGACAGGGTTTCACCATGTCGGCCATGCTGATCTCGAACTCCTGACCTCAAGTGTGATCCACCCACGTTGGCCTCCAAAAGTGCTGGGATTGCCGGTGTGAGTCACCACACCGGCTTGAATTGTATATTTTGGAAGGGTGAATTGTATGGCATATTAATTATATCTCAAGTGAAAGAAATCTGTGAAGATCAGTTTGATAAGATTATTATAAAAATAGATGTCAATGCAATCAATACTTGCAGAAGATTCTTGGGGGTCACCAATGTCCTAGAGGCACCACAGGAAGTTCTGAGGCAGCACTGCCCTGTCATGTATCTACAGGGCCTAAAATCCAACCTCAAATTGGAAACTGGAAATGCAGGGGAGAAAGGAACTAAGCCGATGGGAGAAGTCACGAAGTCCTTGTGAGGCTGTTTCCTCACCCTTTGATGAGGTGTAGGCACAGCTTCAGAGGCTCCCCGCAAAGTTTTTGGCATCAGTGACAGAACACAAGATGTGAGAGTTGAAGAGTTATGAACACAAATGTGAAACCTTGCCTACTGGAGCTGCCACTAGAAAGCCCGCCCACATGGCATTGGGACGAATAGAATCAAAGTCTCCCATCCCCAAACAGAGAAAAACAAAATATAGCATATGGTCAAAGTAATTTATCTTTATACTTGTTTTTTTAATATTTAAAATATATTTATTGCCCTATAATATACCTACAGAAAAATGCACTGACCCTAAGTGTACATGAGGTTCTCTCATAAATTTCATGTGTACATGTGTACTTCAAGTGTATGTGAAATGACCTCTGTTTATACTCCATCACAATGCCTGGACAAGACTTACTTAATATAAATGAAAAAATCACTTTCTTTGACAGTGATTCATTCAGATACATATGTAATATGTCTAGGATGGATGTGGTCATAGTCTCAGTTCCTTTCCCAGCAGTTTTTTCTCTGGAGGGAGAAACACATCACCCCTGGTTTGAGGGTTGGGACAGAATTCATCAGTGGCCAGTGACGGGGCACAGTTCCAGGCCCCGAGACTCTCAGGAGCTCAGGGCCCCCAAACGTCACCATGAAGAGATGTCACAGTGAGGCTCCCTGAGAGCCAACCCCAACCTGCCTCTATAGAGAAAGAACAACAGCGGATTAAGGATTGTTGGTTCCGCACAGCAGATTGACATTTGGCTGAAAAGACAATACACATTGTGTTACTCATACCCCAGCTAATTTGAAATTGTTGGCCAAATTGAGATCCATATTTTCGGGTAAGACTTTAAGAAAACAACTAGCCTTCTTTTTTTTTTTTTTTTTTTTTTTTTGAGACGGAGTCTTGCTCTGTCCCCCTGGCTGGAGTGCAGTGGCGCGATCTCGGCTCACTGCAAGCTCCGCCTCCCGGGTTCCTGCCATTCTCCTGCCTCAGCCTCCCAAGTAGCTGGGACTACAGGCACCTGCCACCGCACCCGGCTAATTTTTTGTATTTTTAGTAGAGACGGGGTTTCACCATGGTCTCGATCTCCTGACCTTGTGATCCGCCCGCCTCGGCCTCCCAAAGTGCTGGGATTACAGGCGTGAGCCACCGCGCCCGGCTAACAACTAGTCTTCTTAAACAAGGCGGCACTCTTTTCTTTTCTTTTCTTTTCTTTTTTTAGATGGAGTTTCACTCTTATCGCCCAGGCTGGAGTGCAATGGCGCAATCTTGGCTCACTGCAACCTCCAACTCCCAGGTTCAAGCGATGCTCCTGCCTCAGCCTCCCGAGTAGTTGGGATTGTAGGTGCTCACTACAATGCCCGGCTAATTTTTTGTATTTTTAGTGGAGACGGGATTTCACCATGTTGGCCAGGCTAAGCCTTGATCTCCTGACCTCAGGTGATCCACCTGCCTCGGCCTCCCAAAGTGCTGGGACTACAGTCGTGAGCCACCGCGCCTGGCCAAGGCAGCACTCTTGTAAACAAAAATAGATGGGGTACCCAGTATTGCCTGGCTATCTACAGCCCAGGTTCTGTGGAAGTTTTAGCTCTTAGTGCATTTTGGCTTGGTAATAGGAGTTTGTTTCCAGGTCATTATTTGTGACTCCAGCTTTAATATGCATATCAAACAAAAACTTGGACAATTGTCATGAAAGGAACATGTAGGATATTGTAATGAACACTTCTGCATTTAAGGATATCTGGGAGAAGGATGGTGAGAATGGTAATGAGTCATACATCTATGTTGCACCACTACCCTTAGTCATTGCTTCTTGGAGACTGCAGGCATAATTAAATAATAGCTAGACCCCATCATATGACAAATGATTGACTAGCTGTGAGCATGGGGCATCCTCATTTCTCAGCCCAGTCTCATGTTCATCATGTGCTATTAATCATAAGTCTCTAGCATTTATAGAAAATAAATACAGTTGCTCAATTCCCACCCCCAAATGAGGAAATTAGTACCCGTAGGAATGGAGCCCTGGAATCTGCATTTTGTAAGGCTTCTTTGCTGATCCTGATGCACATCCAGGGCGGAGAGCTACTGAAGGGGTTGTGAGAAGAGAGACGAGAAAGCGAAGGAAGCTACAGAAACCCAGAGAGGCCCGCAGAGGTCTGAGGAGGGGCTGGGGGCACGGAGGCAGCAATGCGTGGAAAACCAGCCCCGCCCCAAGTTCACATGCGGGAATAGAGTGGGCGGCACTGCAGGCTGCACACAAGGCGCGTCTCTGATTCTGAGCTGGAGTGGAAAAAGCAGCCGCAGCCCCGGTGGCAACTCCGTAACTCTTTTCTAGCAGCCATGATGGCTGCAAGGGCTGGGCTGTGACCAGAGGAGGGGTCAGAGGCAGGGAGGGTGGCATGTGCCCTTACAGAAGGTCCGGAAGGGAAGAACTGCCGGGTCTTTAGGATGGTGAGTCCAGACAAGTAGAGACAGATCTGCTCCCATGATGGCAAGGGGAGCAGGAGGGGCAAAGAGTGCCTTTCTCAGTTGCTTGTCCTAGCACCACTGAAGATGTGTCTCATGCACAGAGCAGAGCCGCCCAGAGGCACAGCCTCAAAGGACCGACCTGTTACAAGATTCCAGAGCCCCAGGCTCCCCAGGAGCACTGTCACTGGAGAGATCCTCTGGGCCCAGACCCAACCATCACCGAACTCCAATCCTCTCCCTTGAGCACAAGACCCTGGACCTTCTTGGGTGGGACCACAGCAGAGCCAGCACTGACGCTCAGGTTTTGGCAAAATGTCTAGTGACAGAACATCTTCATTTATGGTCCAACCAATTCAGTACAAAGCCTCTGCCTTCTTGCTCTGTGAGGTAAGGGGAAGGAGTCACGTTTTAGGGACAGTAACCTCCCCCTCCTCTGGACAGCCAGCCCGTTGCCACGGGGAAGGTGACATAGCAGAAGTGAGCCTTGGCTTCGGAATTTCAAAGGCTTGATTCTGAAGGTGGATGGCAAGAACTCGGGACACTTACAGTGCATTTGGAAGAATATATGATGGGTTACAGAATAAAAGCCCCTTCTGTCCCCGACTGGTCAAGATTCCATGGGTTGGCAGGGCTTGGGGAGCAAGGCAACTGTTGACATTTCTGGAATCCTTGAGAAAAGGACCCTGAGAAGGAGGTTGCGGCTAAAGAGGGGGAAAGTATGACAAATACACCATACAGGTTTGGAGGTGATAAGGGTAGGCAAGCACTAGGTAGAAGAACCCACACGCTTCCTGGGAAGAGCCTGGGAAAACAGCAAGCCACAGAGCGGAACAGGTGACTGGGCTCTGTATCTTAGCAGTTGGCCTGGAACAGAATCACTGAGCTTCCTGAAGCCAGAGGGTGTGCAGGGCCAGGAGCTAGAATGTTCCACATGCTCCAAGCCACAGGCCCCCAAAGAGGCTTTGTGGACGTGAAGGAGCCCCTGGCAGACCATGCATGACCAACTGATGACCAGATAGGATGTCCAAGCAGGTGCTGGAATGGACAGATGATGATGGCTGAGGACCAGAGTCTTACACGACTTAAAGCCACCCCCCCGCAACCCCACCGAGCTTAACCCTAGGAAAAGGTCGGGGGAGACTCTGAATTGACTGAGATTAATTTCTAAAACCTGGTGAAACGGGATTCTTAATAGAAATTACATTCTGTGTTAGAAAAATAAAGTTATGCTTCTTGCAGATTAGAGTTTGTAGGCCGAGTTGTACCTGCTATATAAGCAATGAATTAATATTTTCTTTACAATTTTGTAAAGAAAAGAGAAGAAAGAAATTTCAGTAGAATAGCACTACATGCAAAAGAAATGCCACTTGCGATTTTTGTCAAATTTCCTTTTTGTCTTTGAATTCAGAAAGCACAAGGCTCTTGCCACAAGTTCAGGTCAAAGACTGCAGCATTTTGAGAGAAACCTATAAAATCTAAGTTCGTGGATTGTTCCTTTTGTTGTGTTTTTTTCAATTGCTCATTCATAGGGGTCCACATACAAGGCCATCCATCTCTGGGGACACAGAACACTGCTCACTGCGAGAGCTAAGGAGTTTTCTGGACAAGAATGGAGGGAGGACCCCCACCTCTAACAGGCAGTTCTATAAATAACAGCTGCTCCATGGTGGCCCCTGAAAAGCAGCATTTCAGCAGCTCTGAAATGATAAAGCCTGGAGAGTAGGAGGGCAGTGGCGACATTGCTGGGAACAACAGCTGGGACTCCCAGGAGCTGAAGGCTGGAGCCATAGGTAGCCCAGAAACCGAGGAATCCAGAAGCCCTGACTAAACCCACTGGGGCCGTCCGACCCAGTTAGGCTGCAAGGGGATGAGTGGGCATGGAGCACAGATGGCCCTGGGGTAATCCTAGTGCCTCTGGTTCAGGGACCTCCAGACTTGACTCAGCTGTTCTCCTTAATTTCATCATGCCATGGTGCACTGGGCATGTCCGAGGGCTTCTGGGAACACAGGCAGGGCAAGGGCAATCTGGGAAGGCTGAAGAAGCCTGTGAGGAAAAGAAAAGGGAAGATGGTGACCATGTAGGAGGGGCAGCTGCCTTTCCAACAGGGGACTCTTGCCAGCCATGGCGAGTAGACAGAATCTGTGCCCATCCTCTGCAAGCCCCTAGCAAACGTGTGACCCGGAAAGAGTCTGAGATCATGTCACATTTCCTGAGATGAGCATGGAGGTAGAAGCTCCTTCCTTTAAGCTTTAGTTCTTACTGGGGATGGAAATTCCATCCAACAAAGGTTTACGTAGCTTGCTTCCTTCTAATGGAATTCCCAGCAGGTGGGAATTGAATTGTGAGGGAACAAGGAAATCTTCCCAGAGTGTCTGAAGTCACATCGCTGCCTTAGCCTTTAGCCGGGGCTCTGTCCCTCCCTCCTAGGAGAGTCTCCATGACCTCAGCTGAAAATGGGACAAAGTGGGGACGTGCAAGTCCTTACACTTGTAGTTTTCACAGGGCTGCTCAGCTTTGAGCTTGGCCACTCCCATCCTCAGGGTGTCCCAATCTGAGATCCAGGAAATCAGGAAGACTAAGAGGCTCGTGTCATGGCCCAGGGCAGAGCCTACCTGAATCATAGCTGAACCAGCAAATGGGGGTGGGGGAAGATGAAGGCTGAGTTCCCTGGCTCCCTTCATTGTCTTCCAGGTGTGGAAGAGGATTGGGATTGAGGACTCGGATCTTCTCAGGCCCCGAGGGCATCGATGCCAGCAGGGCTGAGCACCAGTGCCTGAAGGATGTCGGAGAGGGAGACCACGCCCAAGAGATGCTGGGTCTCGTCCACTAGCACCAGCCGGTGTACCTGTGGGTCCATAGTGTTCAGTGAGGGGGCAGAGCCATGGGGCTACAGCAGCTACTGAGGTTGGTGCCAAGAATCAGGAGAAACAACCCACCATCACCTGGGGAGAGAGTGTTTCCTAGGAGCCCGTTAGGGATGGCTGTGACCGGCCTTGGGAGATCAGCTGGCAGTGACCCCTGGCATAAGGGGCCCATGGACAGGACAAAGTGCAGGCCAGTGTGGGCACCAGGAGTTGGTTATGAAATGGAAGGATAGGCCAGGTGCCCCGATGTTCAGGGATGGCTGGAGCCGTGCATGAGAAGGACTGGGCTATATGTGTTGTGGGCATGAATGGAGGGCACAGGGTACCTGCTCCTGAGCAATCCTGTCGATCACTTCCCCCAAACTCTCATGGGGCTGGCAGGAAAGGACTCCCTCCAGACATAGTGTCCTCTGCCTCAGAGCTTCTCCCACACTCATGTCCAGGTGGTTGTAGGTTTGCTGGGCAGCCAGGTGCTGGGGCAGAGAGAGAAGCATGGCTCGTAGTCACCCCCTTGCCTGGGCTCCTACCCCACAGATGTCAACCCCTGCATACTTGTCAAGGTTCCCCTGGTTGACAGAGGCCCCCCACCCATTCCCACACCCTTAGTCTCCCTACAGCATCCCACCTTTCCAGGGACACTTACGATCACATCAAAGCGGGAATAGAGTCCCACGACCTGACCTGCAGAGAGTGGTGGGTGGGGGCAGGGAGAGAAAGACAGGGAAGAGCCTCTGATCAGAACCGAGGTGCTGTGTAGAGGGCCTAGGGCTATTTGCATCAGGGTGCCACTATCAGAACCCAAGGATCAAACTTAGCATCCCAGAGTGAGACAACCTGACGTCGAACATCCTGAGGAAATGCAGTGTGAGTAACACGGCATCACCTACGAAATAGTCTAGCCTTGAATTTATTGCCCAAATCTCTTCAAGTCTTTAGATATAATTTCAGTTTACAGGAAACACAGGACTAGAGAACAAAGTAAAGGCCAGCTCTAGAAAGCAAACAGACAAATCTGGATGTGGGGTATCCTATAGGACAACTGACCCGGGCTTTTCAACTCACCCATGTCATAACAATTTAGGGGGAATGGGGTTGTTCTAGATTTAAAGAGATTTAAGGAACAAAAGACACGAACGTAAACCATGGACTTCAGTTGGGTCCTGTTTTGAACACATCAACTATAAAAAATACATTCCCTTGGGAGGCCGAGGTGGGCAGATCACAAGGTCACGAGTTCAAGACCAGCCTGGCCAACATAGTGAAACCCCATCTCTACTAAAGATACAAAAAATTAGCCAGGTGTGGTGGTATGCACCTGCAAACCCAGCTATTCGGGAAGCTGAGGCAGGAGAATTGCTTGAATCCAGGAGGTGGAGGATGCAGTGAGCCAAGATCGCACCATTGTACTCTAGCCCAGGCGACAGAGCAAGACTCTGTCTCAAAAAAGAAAAAAAAAAGAAAGAAATCTTGGCCGGTCGTGGTGGCTCATGCCTGTAATCTCAGCACTTTGGGAGGCCAAGACAGGTGGATCACTTGAGGTCAGGAGTTGGAGACCAGCCTGTCCTATATGGTGAAACCTCATCTCTACTAAAAATACCACCCCCCAAAAATTAGCTGGGCGTGGTGGGGGTTGCCTGTAATCGCAGCTACTAAGGAGGCTGAGGCACAAGAATCGCTTGATCCCGGGAGGCAGAGGTTGCAGTGAGCCGAGATGGTGCCACTGCACTCCAGCCTGAGTGACAAAGCGAGACTCTGTCTCAAAACAACAACAAAAAAGCCCAACATTCTTGAGGAAATGGAGAAGTGAGAATAAGGATTGGATACCAGACAATAATATGAATTATTCATGGTTTTGTTTGGTGGTATAAAATGCATTTTTTTTTTTTTTGGAGTCTTGCTCTGTTAATAGGCTGGAGTGCAGTGGCGTGATCTTGGCTCACTGCAACCTCCGCTTCCCAGGTTCAAGTGATTCTCCTGCCTCAGCCTCACAAGTAGCTGGGTCTAGAGGTGTGCGCCACCACACCCAGCTAATTTTTTTTGTAGTTTTAGTAGAGACAAGGTTTCACCACATTGGCCAGGATAGTCTCGATCTCTTGACCTTGTGATCCGCCCACCTTGGCCTCCCAAAGTGCTGGGATTACAGGCATGAGCCACCGCCCCTGGCCAAAAATACACTTGTTTTAAGAGGTGCAGACTAAAATGTTTAGGGGTGAGATGACATGATGTCTGTAATTTACTTTGAATTACTTCGGAGAAGAGATGAACTGTTTATGGCAATACAGTAACAGTAGTTAATCTAGGCAATGGATATAGGTGGTTCATTATGCAATTTCTTTGTACCATTTTCATACGTTTGAAGTTTTATATAATCAAAAATAAATTGAAAACAGTTCTTGATCTCTATCTTAATTATGGTGATTTTAGCTTTGAAATATTTCATAGCCATCATTCAACCAAAGAAATAATCTTGTCGTCCCTCTAGCCCTTTTTCAGTGTAGGAAACTGAGGTCTGGCTAGGGGCCCGAGGTCCCATGGCACATTTTACTTTTTAAATTTTATTATTTCGTTATTATTTTAGAGACAGGGTCTTGCTCTGTTGCCCAGCCTGAAGTGTCACTGTATGTAAACTCAAACTTCTGGCCTCAAGCTACCTTCTCGCTCTGGCCTCTTTCAAAGTGCTGGCATTACAGCCGTGCACCACGTGCCTGGCTCCATTTTAAGATGAACTAAAACTAAAATCTGCTGCTTCCTGTCACTATGCTCATTTTCATGCATATAACCTTTTAAATCCTCCTGTGAAGTCAGAAAGATGAGTGTTGTGAAGAATCCCATTTCACAAAGGAGGAAACTGAGGCACAGAGAGGCTAAGCAACCGGCCCAAGTCTCAGAGCAGATGGAGACTTCTAATCCATAGTCCATACTGTACCCCCCACAGGGATGGCATGGGAACCCCTGCCCTTCCCATATTCTCCCCTGCCAGGTTCTCCCAGGCCCCAGCCCAGCCCAAGCCTCTCATCTTGTGCTGGGTACCACATTCGTTGACCACAGGCAGTGCAGACACACGCCGGTCCACAAAGATGTCCAGTGCAGTCAGGATGGGTGCTGTCTCCAGCACCACAGCCAAGTCTCGGAATGTGCCGATGCCCAAATCTTGGATAGTGCGGTAGAGGAAGGAGGGCCGGGGCAGCAGGGAACCCTGGTTAGGAAGGGGACCCGGTGGAGATCAGGGATCCAGCAGCTTCAAGAGGGCTCCCAGCTCCTCCCTCTGATTCCTAGGGCTGAAGACTCCTCAGGCCCTCTGATCACCCTTCTCCCGCTTCCTCCCAGCTGGGCCCAGGCTCACAAAGATGTGCAGGAACTTGAGTAGGCGTTTGTGCGTGAGGATGTGGAGTATGTTGCCTGACACCGGGTCCAGAACAGGCAGGCGATGGATCCGGTTCTTGATGAGGGTGTAGACAGCTTCAAACAGGCTGCAGAGATGGGAGCAGTGAGCCTCGAGGCAGCCTGGGGAGAGACACCCGCCATCCCAGCCCCCTAAAAAGGAGGGCAGAGCACCAAGGCTCCCTTGTCCGTGTGTCGCCTAGGATGAAGAGGTGAGTTCAGAGCTGAGTGGGACTGGGGAAGGGGACTGTGGGAGGAGGAGGCGCAGGTGAATGAGCGGGGACACCCACCTGTCATTAGGAGAGATGGAGACCAGAGGCTTGAAGCAGCCTTGCAGGTAGATCTCTGCAGAAAGAGCCAGAGTCAGGCCAGGGGAGCTGGTCACCTGCCTTGCCTTGCAATCCCAGGCAGCTTCCCTTCCTTCAGGCACCCGGGGCTCCTATTGTCCCTCCCCTGTTTGCTCCAGGACATCCCCCCTGCCCATCCTCCGCCTTAGGCCCTGGCCCACCCTCACCAACAGCCCCTTTCCGGGTTCCTCTCCCCACTCACCCCTCCAGGTCTCAATCTTATGTTGTTCAATCTCATAGATCTGGACCTAGAGATATCAACAGGACTCCAGAAGTCAGACAGACATGGGCTTCTAGGGTACCAGGCTCCAGGAGGACTTCCCTCCGCCCCCGCCCCTCTGGGTGCACATAAGATTCCCAGCCCACTCCTCACCAGGGGGGACCTGTAGTAGCGATGCAGCACCAGGATGAAGTCAGTGATGGTCAGCATCCCTGCAGGGGAGGGGCGGGGAGGAGGTCAGCTTGGGGCCTTTGGGTGGGAAGCAGGTTGAAGATCAGATCCCCTCCCCAGCCTGCCAGTTTCCTTGCACTGAGACACAGTGGGGACTGTGGGAAGAGGACAGTGGGACAGCCCCCCAGGCCTGAGAAGTGGGGATCTTTCTCTCCTGCCTCCCCGCATTTGCTCTCTAGCACCTACGGCATGGGGCCATGCAGTAGCAGAGCTGGAAGGTGTCAGCTGGTCACAGCGGCTCCACAGATGGAGAAATTGAGCCCCAGGGTCTCCCAGCTGGCCATGCAGACTCGGGATGGACTTTCCCCCACCCTGGCCCCTGGCTGGGCTTGGCCTGAAGCCAAGCTTGTGCTACATCAGAGATTGGCCCCAGAACAACCGTACGAGGTCCCCACCTCCCCTTCTCCATCTCCCTTCACCTCCCCAGCCTCTCCTCACCCACAAAGCTCTGCTTCTTGCTGTCCCATAGAGGGGCTGCCCGCACACCGTTGGCCACCAGAGCAAAGAAGGCCTTCTTGATCTGAGGGGCCAGGGAGAACAGTCAAGGGTGGGTCCTGAGAGACCCTCACCCTCCTCTCTGCCCCTCAGTGGGCACCTCCCCTCTGCCTGCTGTTCCCTCCCTGTCTCACCCAGGGTTCTTCCATGGGGCCTTCTCCTGGACCCTCCTCTACACCAGCTGGCCTGTCTTTCTCATGACACAGTACATGCTAGACATGATCATTGCTGTGGACATGTGGTACATAGATAAGGCTGTGGCCTGCGACACTGAGCCCCTCACCTGGCACACCAGGGAGTGAAAAATTCTAACTTCATGTTCCCATTTGGAGGGCATGTGTGTACAGACACAGTCTAGTTTTTGATAGCCTAAGTACTGGAGGCATAGTTATTTCCATAACATTTGCACATCTACATACTGTTTTGTAGATAAATTTTATATTGACTCATTTTGTGCCTTGTCCTAAACAGTACTATCTGCACATGCTGGTTATATTTTTTAACACACCCTAAAACAAACACAAAGCTACTGAAATAGGCATATTTGTTCATGAACCACTAGAATCAGAACATGTGCTATGGACAATACATACACCATGTTTTGGGAAAGGCTGCATGGCACAACAATGATAAGAATAAGATTATAGATGTTTATAGCTTAGCCTAATGGAAGAGAAGGTACCAGAGCTCACTATTTTTTTCTGTTGCCAAAACAGTCCCCTATTCTTCGTTCTAAGTGACTCTGCAATGTCTTTTTTTTTTTTTTTTTAATGGAGTCTTGCACTGTCATCCGGGCTGGAGTGCGATGGCACGATCTCGGCTCACTTGCAACCTCCACCTCCCAGGTTCAAGCGATTCTCCTTCTGCCTCAGCCTCCTGAGTAGCTGGGATTATGGGCACCTGCAACCACGCCCGGCTAATTTTTTTGTATTTTCTTTTTTTAGTAGAGATGGGGTTTCACCATGTTGGCCAGACTGGTCTCGAACTCCTAACCTTGTGATTTGCCCGCCTTGACCTCCCAAATTGATGGTATTATAGATGTGAGCTACTGTGCCAGGCCTTTGCAATGTCTTACACATACTTTGCTCATGCTTTATACTGGGTAGTCCAAGAATCCTCTGAACTATGTAGGGTGCAGCAGGCATTTTGATCCCCATTTTAGAGATGAGAAAGGTAAAGTAACTCAAAGTCCTACAGATACTAAGTGGCAGAGCTGCGATGAAAATTACGTGTGCTCACAGAGAGTAGAAGCTCTCCCTCCCCCAAATGGCCTCCATAGTGCTAAGAAGGGGTCCTTTCAGGGGGCTTGCAGGGGCACCTGGCTTGGCAGGGCATCCTGCAGGGTGGGAGCGGTAGCTGCAGCATTGTGTGGATGCAGAGCGAGTGCAGGTTGGGCAGAGCCATGGCCTCACCTCCAGCGTGGTGTCGAAGATGAGCAGCTTGGAGCTAGTTGCCATGGCATCATAGCAGGTGTGCTCCTGCATGAAGCGCATGTAGGTCTGGGCGCCGGGTTTCTGCAGTTCGTCATCCCAGCCCAGCTTGGGAAATAGGGCTTGCGGGGACGGGCATGGGGCAGGCCTCTCTTCAACCAGGCCTTCTAGCTCACACTGCCAGGCCTCTGTGGCTGGGAACTCCGTGGCCAGCTCCACATCATCTGTGCTGGAGCCTGTAGCTGAGGCTATACAGTCAGAGGGGAGGCAGTCCCACCCTGTTGGTGGAGTGCCTACCCCGGCAGGATCAGCTTGAGCCAAGGGTGTGGCCTTGGGGAATGTGGCCTCCAGCCCGGTGGACTCAGCAGCTGGCCTGGACCGGGGACCTGTTTGGGGGAGGAGGGGAAGAGGACAGTAACTCCATCTTCCAAAGCACGTTCTCATCTGCTGTCGCCGTTCATCTCACAGCAGCCTTTGGAAGCCTGGATGCTGTGGCCCTATTTTGCAGGTGAGAGGCTGACCTGAGAGTCACCCCAGACAGTGGCTCTGTCCCATCTTTCTGAGTTGGCCATGCTGGCCCCCGGCACTGCAGTGCAGTTGTTCTCTACCACGTAGGGAGACTGAGGCCACAAGATGAGGGTTGGGTCCAACTCTGTGTTTTATGGAGGGACCCGAGTGAGAGCCCAGATCCAGGCTCCTCTGGGACTTCCCACTGCTCTGGCTCCCATCTTCCCAGAACTGGCCTTGGCCTCACCTTGCCCCTGACCCGGTGGCTCCCCTTCCTCCACCACCTCCTGCCTTGTCCATCTCGAGGCCTTGGCCCTCCATTTCCCGTGGATTCTTTCTGAGCTGCTGGTCACAGCTGGTGATGACCATGAGCTGCTGTCTTCTTGCTCTAGGAAGCTCATCTCTGGAAGGGGAATGGGGCCTGTTTGATTAATAGGGAATAATACAGAAAAATCAATTCAAATGTTATTCATAATCTTTAGGATTTGCAAGCTTCCAATGGGCTTTTCTCCAACATATTTCTCATTTAAAACTTACAGCAGCCTTATAAGGCAGGCATTATTATCATCCCTGTTTTGCTAGTGAGGGACCAGAAATTCAGAGAGGTTAAGCAATTTGCTGCAAATCACACAGCAAGTGGGAAAGTCACTTCTGAAACGAGGAAGGAGGAGGTGAGGGAAACACACCTGGGGAAAGGAGGAAGAACAATAAGGAAGAAGAACCAAAAGGAGGAAGATAAAAGCCAGGCTGGGAGGGAATGTGGTCCCAGAAAAGTGGGGGACAAGGAAGTGGGGGAAGAGGTTAGGCCCCAGGGAGGGGGCAGTCTCCTTACCTTGATGCTCAGAACCCCCAAGGCTGCTCCAGGAAGGGGTCTGTGGGGAGAAGACTTTCTGAAGGAGTGGGGAAAGTGCCTTACATTCCCAGACCCCTTCTCCCTGCACACACGCCCACATACCCATGCACACCAATACACATGCTCAGTCACACGGCCATACACAAACACACACAGAAAGACACACATCCAAACGCTCCCAGGCACACAGAACCACACACACTCACAGTACATATGCCCAGACACGCACATGCCCATATTCACGAGAAAATCCAGACCAAACACACACCAAAAGACACATACGCACAGACACACATTCACAGCACGTGCTCTCAATCTTCTGGCCTCAGCTGCTCCGGCGCCAGCTCCCCTGGGACCCCCATACCCTGTGCAGTGCGTGCTCCAGCTCTGGCTCCATGTGGCCAGCCCCGGACCAACGGAGAGCAAGTGTGCGACACTGTGACTGGGCCGCACTATTCTGGGCCCGGCCCCGGGCACCCTGCCCTGCCCCGGGCACCCTGCCCTGCCAGGATCAGTTTCTCTCTGATTGGGTGTCAGGCAACGAGAGGGAGGGGCCCCTACTTGCTCAGCTGCTCCAGCCCCGAAGGCTGGGGGCTCCTGGGAGGGGGCGCACCTGATAATCTGGGTGCTTGGTCCTCAGTTCCCTCCTGGGTCATTGAGGACAAGCTAGAGGAACCCTTTATGGGGAGAGGTGGCTTGGAGCATGTGGGAGCATGGGCGCTGGGCAGAGTTGGGCTCTCAGAGTTCTGAGCCCCTATTCCAAGGGCCTCCCTCATCATTATCAGGCACCAAAGCAGGGAACATGGAGGCAGGTCAGTGTAACTGTCTTCCTTGTTCTAATTTCAGTAGAGGGTGGTGCTGGAATTAGAAAGGGCAAGTTGCAGCCAGCTCAGAGCCTAGAGATGAGGCAAGGGGTTTGTGGGTAGTTCCAGGAGAGCAGCCAATGTATGTCCAGATGTCCAGATTTGAGTCCCTGGAGCCTGTCCCTCTCTCAGGTGGAGGAGGTGGAGTGGGTGTTTCAGGCAGGTGAAGAGCTGTGAGAATCACCTCGAAGGCGTGGGGAGCACTCAGAGCTCCCCGCAGGGGAAGAGACACCTGTTTCCACCTGTGGTTGGGAGATATGTCTGGGTGTGCAGGTGTCCCAGCCCCCATCCCTCTGTGAGTGCTGTGCCTACATCCCTGGTGCCAACAGGATCCCAGCCTAGCTCCGGCGGCTGCCACCCCCTTCCTTGGCATTCCCGAAGCCTGAGTCAATGTCCGGATCGGGAATGCTGACCCAGCTGCTCCGGCTTTCCTCTCTCTGCCCCTCCCTTTCTATCCTCCTTCCAGCCTCTTCCATCCCAGCCCTGGCCCTGGAGTGGACACTCAACAACAGACTGGTGGATTTCTGGCTGAATTTATTACATGTGTTTTCCATCAACCCTCAATGTTCCTACTCCGGCAAGGGGGAGGGTGGAGGAGAATGGAGTCGGGAGGACAGCCTTGGCCAGGGCTGTTCCTGTGGTCCCCAGCCTTTCTCAAGGACATCTGCTCACCAGACAGTGGGAAACTGGCTCAGTGGACAGAGATCAGGGTGAGAGAATTTCCTTCACACGAAGCATGTTTTTTCAAATGGACTCAAGATAGCCACCACCAGTTTGAGAGAAAGGAGAGTAGGAAGAACACCAAGTCCAGAGTATTCAAGCATAAAAATAAGGTCTACCTGAAGCCATTGGCTGTGGTTACTCAAACATGGAGCCAATCAGAAGGCTTCTAAGATTGTGAGGGTGTTGTATTGGCAAAGAAACCATAAACCTGATCAGCAAAGCCTGGTTTGACACCACTTCCCTTGCCTTATTCCCAGCCCTCCAAATCCGCACCAGCAGGAAGAGGGCTGTGAAGACTGGAATGACTGCAAAAAGCACAAGTTTGCCAGTGCAGGACAGAGGGTATTGGATAAGGAACAGCTTCCCAGCAGGCAAAGCCAGAGACTACATAGGAGAGTGGAAAGGGGAGACCTTCCCAGAGAGCGGAACCAGGAGTGGTCAAATGTGCTGACCAAGAACTTAATCCACTGCCAGGAAGGGGCTTTGCCATTCCTGCCCAACCAGATTTGATAATTAAGGTCCAGCAGCTGCTGGGTGTTTGCCATTCTTTCAGTCGCAAGTGGAATTTTTTTTTTTTTTTTTTTTTTTGAGACTGTCTCACTATGTTGTCCAGGCTAGTCTCAAACTCCTGGGCTCAGTGATCCTCCTACCTCAGTAGCTGGGACTACAGGCGCATAGCAGTGTGCCCAGCATGAGTAGATGTTTTCATTGAGCTTACCCTCTTCTTCCTCCACTGGTGTCTAAGGGGTGCAAATCACATGCCTGTTAGTTTTTAGGTCACCAGACCATGGGGTGTCCATCTATGTGGAAGAAGGAACTGCCCACCCCTGGACTCTAAGCTGGGTGCTATATCCAGATGGAACTCTGACTTGCCTCCTTTTGAAGGGCAGTAACTGTGTTTTTTGTGTGGGATGGCCAGATGGGTGAGCTCTAGCAGAGCAGTATCTCTTCTCCCCTTCTTCTGCTATTAGTAAATCGCCACAATTTTAACTGAATACAAGATTATATTTCCCAGCTTCTTTCGCAGATAGTATGGCCATGTGACTAAGTTTGACCAATGAGATTTGAGCAGCAATGTTATATGCATACATATTACATGATATAAGGGTGCCCTTAGGAGGAAAGGGAACCCTTTCCTACTGACTAGAATTACAATACGATGGTGGGAGCCGGAGCAGCAAACTGAACCCAATGATGGAAAATGCAGTTTGAAAATGATAGAACATCCCCCACCCCTGTCCTGGTCTGCCTACCTCTGGATTGTTACTTTAGAGATAATTAAATTTCTGTCTTGTTTAAACAGCTGACAAATTGAACCTTTGTTATAGCAACCAAGCCTCTCTCTAACTAATACATCTATGTTGCAGGATTGAGGTAGGATTAGGAATTACATATGTAGACAATGACCCTGCCTGTCCATGCAGTGCTTAGTGTCTACTACACACTGTGCAAAACACATTACATGGCGTGTCCCATGTAATCCCTTGCAACCCTATGAGGGAAATACTTTTACTCTTACAGTTTTACAGATGACAAAACCAAGGCATAAATAGATTAAGTAACTTGATCAAAATCTCAAAGCTAGTGGGATGGAGCCAAGAATCAAACCCAGACTCAGGCATCACATTTATAACCACTAAGCTTTATGGAACACACAGACCTGCTCCCTCTAGACCTCCAACTATGAGACTTTGAAGGCAGGTAGGCAGGCACGGGAGGGCTCTGACCCTTCAGTAGCCATCTCCTGCTGTTGTCAAGGTTGCGGTGGAGGAGGACTCCAGCTTGGGGTAGACACCAGTGCTGCTCAACAGTAAAAGCATAGTGACTTCCCAGTTTTCAAGAAGAGCTCTGCCCTGCCCCTCCCCTGACCCTGCACCTGCCCTTTGCCTCTCAGATCTCCCACCCTGCTCTGACCACAAGCCTTCCCCCACCCATCCTCTGGCAGGGCAAATCAGCAGAAGGTACTGGCTTCAGTTGGGTAATAAATACTCCTTGGGTGATTGATTTTAGCCTCTGGGCATGGCATCATATTTCTTGAAACCCTACTTCTTGGCTCACTCGCAGACTGGGTATATAATAAGGACCCTGCACCCTGACCCTAGGGTGAATTTGGCTGCTATCTCTGGAGATCTGATTTGTCTTGGACATGGGGTTGGGGATCCTGTTTAAGTGTTATTTTTATATCAGAAGGAGGAAAAACAGCTTCAGGAGGCCAAGAGAGTAGCCTGGATGAGACCCATTACTGAATAAATCACAAATAGGGTCCCCTATGCCAGAGCAGTTGGGAGGCTGAGAGAGCAGCCTTCATATCCATCATGGGACACAACTGCTCTATCCTGTTTGTGTGTGGCTAGATGGAGCAGCATCTGTGCAAATGTATCAAGGGCCTGGACAGAACCAGCACCTTGTCAGTGCAATTTAGTCTGCACCACAGGCCACATTACTGAGTCTTTTTCTGTGAGCTATTGGGAACTGTAGTGGACAGTTGTTGCTTTTCCATACTCAGTATCCATTTACCCCTCTTTTGGCAAACTTCTATGTTTTCCTTTAGGAAACCACATTCCCTCAATTCACCTGCAGCACATGATTTTCGGAAGGGCTCAACTGTGCTTTCCATTAAGTATTCCTCTGGTTCAGATGTAGCCAATTAGCATGCCAAAGAGCTCTGGCCACATTGAAGTGGGCATTG
The DNA here is from genome assembly GCF_003255815.1 of Theropithecus gelada. Classification (NCBI taxonomy): domain Eukaryota; kingdom Metazoa; phylum Chordata; class Mammalia; order Primates; family Cercopithecidae; genus Theropithecus; species Theropithecus gelada. The sequence goes on from NC_037680.1 coordinate 95,486,058, forward strand.
ACAGAATTAGCCCAATGGGGTGAATCCTGGGACTTTTGCTGGAGTTAGAAACTCTTTCCCACTGCCTTTGGAACTGTGCGGATATAAGTGTGGAGATTCTGGATGCTACCATGCAGAGTGGAGCTGCCTGAAGATGAAGCCAAAATAAAAGGCAAAATAGCCACTACAACTAAAAAGACCAGGTTCTCCTAACATTCATTGCATCCCTGGATCAAACTGTAGCTGAAGACCTACCACTTGGTTTTTGAGTTACATGAACCAATAGAATGGCTTTTTTGCTTAATGCAGTTTGAATTGAGTCTTCTGTCACTTGCAGCTGAAAGAATTCTACTTGATATCAGAGTTAACAAAGAAACAGGAGACTTGGCCGGATGTAGCGTCTCATACCTATAATCCCAGCACTTTGGGAGGCTGAGGCGAGCAGATCACCTGAGGTCAGGAGTTCGAAATCAGTCTGGCCAACATGGTGAAACCCCATCTCTATTAAAAATACAAAAAATTAGCTGGGCATGATGACACATGCCTGTAGTCCCAGCTACTCAGGAGGCTGAGGCGGGAGAATCACTTGAACCTGGGAGGTGGAGGTTGCAGTGAGCCAAGATCATGCCACTGCCCTCTAGCCTGGGCAACAAGAGTGAAAGTCCATCTCAAAAATAAATAAATAAAAGAAACAAAGAAACAAAGAAACAAAGAAAGAAACAGAAGACTTAGACACCCTCAAAGGCTTCTGGGGGATGTTCTGTCATTGCTTTTTCCTGAGAAATAGTGCATATTTGAAAAAAACAACTAGAGTAAATCAATAAGCTATCATGAGGGTAAAACAAATACTTGGAGAGGCTGGCCGTGGTAGCTTATGCCTGTAATCCCAGCACTTTGGGAGGCCAAGGCAGGAGGATAGCTTGAGCCCAGGAGTTCAAGACTAGCCTGGGCAACATAGTAAGACATTGGCTCTGCAAAAAATAAACATAATTAGCCAGGAGTGGTGGCACATGCCTGTAAGTCCCAGCTACTTGGGAGGCTGAGGTGGGAGAATTGCTTGAGCCCAGGAGGTAGAGGCTGCAGGGAGCCAAGATGGCACCACGGCACTCCAGCCTGGGTGACAGAGTGAGACCCTGTCTCAAAATAAAATAAATAAATAAATAAATAAATAAATAAATAAAGTACTTGGAGAAAACAGAGTAAATGAAAGAGATTAGAATGGGACAAGGTTATTAAAGGAAGGCTTCCTAAACAAGGTGAGTTTGGATATAGAAATAGTAATAATGACAACACAAACTATTTACTGAGCCCTGATGATGTCCTGGAAAGCATGTTAGGCAGTTTACATATGTGGTAGAAAATCTTTCATGATAGTATCCGTGTCGGGGAGGGCACTTTCTGTTATCCGATAGCCCCTTTCTCACTTAATCTTGGAGATTCTTAGCTTATTGCCTCAGGCAAGAAATGACACAATGCAAACAGGAGCATCTTCTGGCTTTGAGTTTGCAAAGTGAGGTCTTCTGGGAGGAAAGGGAATAATACACTTTGCTTAAATAATATTTGAGAGTTTTGGCAGGCTAAGTTATTCAGAAACTATCTTCCACAAAAAACAGCTTAAAATGCTGGATAAAATATAAAAAGCATCTTCTTAAAAGCACTGAAAAGACAAGATAGCAAAGACTTACTAGGCCTAACTGAAAGGAAAATGGGCACACAGTGAAGCTCATGAGAAAAGAAGTGTTTTTTGTTCAAGGGCATCTGCTAGTTCTAGCGAGAACCACATGGAGTGATAAGGGCCCAGGACCAACACAAGTTGAGAGTATGAGAGACCCCATATATAGAAAGCTGGGATCTCAAAAAACCACACCCTCAGAGTGAGTGTAATCCAGAAGCAAACGTACATGGATTTATAGTCAAAGTGTTCCTCATCTGAATGTCCAAGAGTATCAAACCTTGAACTTGGTTTAAGAATCCAGTAATGATCTCAGGTCTCTGAAGAAAGATATCATTTTCCAAGGTCAAAAATTATTCCAACAGTACCTGACAGTACCTGAGTACTTGAAGATAATTAGGTACACAAGGAAACTAGGAACCATGAGCAAGAACCAGCAGAAAGACAGCTAGCAGGAAAGACCCATGAAAACCTCAGAAATTGGCATTATCAGATACTTTATATGTAACAATATGTTTACTATGTTTTAATAAGATAAATTTGAAAAAGTAGGGAGCAAGTAGGAAACTATAAAAAGCAGCATGGCAGATTTGAAAAAAAGTGAATAGAGCTTCTCGAAATGAGAAATACAGAAATGAAGGTAAAAACTTAGTAGATGAATTTAATGACAGACTAGACACAGCTGAAAAGAAAACTGAACATTAGGTCAGAAGAATTTACCTGGAATATAATACAGGGAGTTTAAAAAATATAAAAAACAATGAAAGAGAAGAGACATAGAGGTCAGAGGAGGAAAGTCTAAAACATATTTAAACAGAATCCCAGGAGGAGAGTAGAGAGAGGATGGGGCAGAGCACTATTTGAAGAGTTTAGCTGAGGTTTTCTGGAACTGATGAAAAATAACAATGTCTATCTTTGAGAAGGCTGTGAATCTGTAGGGGGATAAATGAGAAGAAACCATACCTAGAAACATTGCAGTGAAAAATGCAGAAACCAAAGAAAGAAAAAAAATTGAAAGCAGCTGGAAAAAAAGACAGATTACTTCCAAAAAAATGGCAGTCTAATAGCAGACTTCTCAATAGAAAATGGAAACCAGAAAATGGTAGAATATTTTCAGTGTGCTGAAAGTAACAACCAATTTGTAATTTTAATACCAAGAGGAAATTTACAAATAAGATAAAAAATTTGTTTTATGATCAAAACAAAGTTTATCACTTCAATGAAGAAAAATTCAGAAAGAAGAATGTGATCCTCTTACATGTTGGATGCAAGACCTAAGAAGACCTAGGCTGGCCGCGGTGGCTCACGCTTGTAATCCCAGCACTGTGGGAGGCCGAGGCAGGTGGATCACCTGAGGGCAGGAGTTCGAGAGCAGCCTGACCAACATGGAGAAACCTTGTCTCTACTAAAAGTACAAAATTAGCTGGGTGTGGTGGTGCATGCCTGTAATCCCAGTTACTCGGGAGGCTGAGGCAGGAGAATTGCTTGAACCTGGGAGGCAGAGGTTGCGGTGAGCCAAGATAGTGCCATTGCACTCCAGCCTGGGCAACAAGAGAGAAACTCTGTCTCAAAAAAAAAAAAAAAAAAACAAAGACCTAAGAAGAATTAAGGAAGAAGAAAACTGGTAAAAATGTAGATAAATCTAAATGAATACTAACTGCAACTACACACACACACACACACACACATTTTTGTGTATATATATATTTATGTGTGAAATAAAAATTATGTCTTATGGGGTTAAATAAGTAAAATATTGCCAAGTATAATATATAAATTAGGGAGAGGGGAAAATGGAGTTAAAGTATTTAAAAATCCTAGTGTTATCCAGGAAGAGGAAATGGTTTTGATATTTTATATATATATATATATTTTTTTTTTGATATATTAATCATCCAGACCTCTGTGGCTTCTGTCTCCCTTTTACACCAACAGAAACTTTCCATCTACTTCTTTAGATCAGCTACTTGAAAAGGCATTCCCACAGCTGACCTGTTGGTCCCTAGCAATACTTGTCATTTCCTTATATCACAGTTCTCTCCTTCCCAGAGTCCCAGGGTGTGTGTGTGAGGGAGAGAACTGGGTTACAGTGATGGTCAAGTGCAGCCTCACTTCCCACCTGGATTTACAGCCTCTAATATCCCAGCTCTGCTGCCCAGTAAAGCCTTCTCTACCAGATGTCTTTTACGCACAGTGACTTTGCCTCAAGGGCCCATCCTCCATCCTCCCCTATGTCTCCTCACTCCTCCTTTTCCTCCTCCTCCTCTCCCTCCTCCCTCTTCCTTCTTCTCTCCTCCTCCTCGTCCTTCTTCTTCTACTTCTTCTTCTCCTCGTCCTCCTCCTCTTCCTCCTCCTTCTCCTCTTTCTCCCTCTTTCTTCCCTCCTTTACCCCAGTTTGACCTTTGAGAAATTCCACTCCACCAGCTGCACATGTTTAAATGCCAATAATAGGCCAAGCTCAAGTTCTCTACCACAGAGCTTCTGGGTAGCTTGCAAACCAGCGTGGATATATGTCTTCAGCAGTCTTATTTTACCTAGAGCCCTCAGAGAACCTTTCTTTGAGAAGAGTGTTGCCTCATTCTATCAGGGAGGTTTCAACAGAGCTCTTGTTCTGCCCAGCCAAGAAACATTGCCACACTAGGTGTGTGACTTTCAGCAAATCGTCTACATTCATTGAGCCTTGATTTCCACATTCCTAAAATGCAAATAATAATGTCTACCCGACAGAGTTGTTTCAAGGATTAGAAAGAACAAATACGAAAAGAGTCTGGTAGGCTGGGCACGGTGGCTCACGCCTATAATCCCAGCACTTTGGGAGGCCGAGACAGGCGGATCACAAGGTCAGGAGATTGAGACCATCCTGGCTAACATGGTGAAACCCTGTCTCTACTAAAAATACAAAAAAATTAGCCGGGCGTGGTGGCGGGCACCTGTAGTCCCAGCTACTGGGGAGGCTGAGGCAGGAGAATGGCGTGAACCCAGGAGGCAGAGCTTGCAGTGAGCTGAGATGGCGCCACTGCACTCCAGCCTGGGTGACAGGGCAAGACTCTATCTCAAAAAGAAAAGAAAAGAAAAGAAAAGAAAAGAGTCTAGTACAGGAGATGTGGAACATGGAAACCCTTTTACACTGCTGGTGAGCATACAAATAGGTACAATCACTTTGGAAAACTGGTGTTATCTACTAAAGTTGAATATATGCATACCCTGTGACCCAGGATTTCTCTTCCTGGATATGCATCCAACAGAAATGCATTCATCTGTGCACAAAAAGATATATACTAGAATGTTTAGAGCGACACTATTCATGACTGGTTCAGAGAGAACATGTTCCCAAATTGGAAACAGTTGAAATGTCCCAGTAGTAGAATGGACAAATACATGTCAGTATTCATCAGCTCACATAGAATAGTAGACAGTCAAGAGAATGAGTGAACTACATACAAGTATATGCAATAATGCAAATGAATCATATAATGAAAGATGCCACACACAAAATAGCATATGCTGTCTGACTGCATCAAATCCAGACAAAATTAGTCTATAATATTAGAAGTTATAATGAGGCCAGGCGGGTGGCTCATGCCTGTAATCTCTACACTTTGGGAGGCCGAGGCAGGAGGATCATTTAAGGTCAAGAGTCCGAGACCAGCCTAGCCAACGTGGTAAAACCCTGCCTCTTCAAAAAAATACAAAAAAATTAGCTGGGCATGGTAGCGCATGCCTGTAATCCCAGCAACTCGGGAGGCTGAGGCAGGAGAATCACTTGAAACCAGGAGATGGAGGTTGCAGTGAGCCGAGATCATGCCACCGCACTCCAGTCTGGGTGACAGAGTGAGAATCTGTCTCAAAAAAAAAAAAAAAAAAAAAAAAAAAAAGTTAAGATGGGAGGAGGAAAGCATTGTGTCTGGATGGGTCACTAGGAATGAAATGTATGCTGAAGACACAATTACAACTACAGTCCTCCCTTTAGTTGCCCAACTTTGGCAAAAGACATAAACCTACAGATTCAAGAAACAGAGAAAACTCCAAACAGAATAAACTCAGTGAAACTTGTGCCAAGACACATCATAGTAAAACTTCTGAATCTAAAGACAAAGAAAAAAATCTTGTTTTTTCAAACCTTTCTCTTACCTTAAGATTTCCTTTTGTCTTTTTGTTGTTGTTAAGAAAAAAATCTTGAAAACAATAAGACAGAAAGGATACCTTGCCTATAGGAGAAAAACAGTTCGAATGACAGCAAATTTCTCCCCAGATATGAAGGCCAGAAGGAAGTGGCACAGCATTTTTTTTTTTTTTTTTTTTTTTTTTTGAGATGGAGTTTCACTCTTGTTGCCCAGGCTGGAGTGCAATGGCGCAATCTGGGCTCACTGCAACCTCCACCTTCTGGTTTCAAGTGCCTCAGTCTCCTGAGTAGCTGGGATTACAGGCACCTGCCACCAGGCCCAGCTAATTTTTGTACTTTTTAGCAGAGATGGGGTTTCACCATGTTGGCCAGGCTGGTCTTGAACTCCTGACCTTGTGATCTGCCCACCTCAGCCTCCCAAAGTGCCAGGATTACAGGCATGAGCCACTGCGCCTGGCCTGACACAACATTTTTTAAGTGCAGAAAGAAAAGTACTGTCAACTCAGAATTCCACATCCAGTGAAATTTTTTTTTCAGGAATGAATGAAAAAAGATTTTCAGATAAAGGAAAATTGAGAGAATTTGTCACCCTCAGATCTCCCCTAAAAGAACAGATAAAGGAAGTTCCCTAAACAGAAAGGTAAAGACATGTAAAGGAAGGCAAGATTTCCACACTTCATTTGTAGTGGTACTATGCTGAACCAGTAGACTGTGATAATTTATGTCTATATATTGTAATACCTAAAGCAATTACTAAAAGAGCATAAAGAGATATACTCCACAACACTACAGATAAACCAAAATGGATTTCCAAATAAATGTCCTAGTAACCCCTTTTCACAAGATGGTGCCAAAAGTGACGAAGAAAGCTCCTGCCTCTCCTAAAGCCAAAGCGAAGGTTTTGAAGGCCAAGAAGGCAGTGTTGAAAGGTGTCCACAGCCACACAAAAAAGGAAGATCTGCACATCACTCACCTTCCAGCGGCCCAAGACACTGAGACTCTGGAGGCAACCCAAATATCCTCAGAAGAGTGCCCCAAGAAGAAACAAGCTTGACCACTATGCTATCCTCAAGTGTCTGCTGACCATGGAGTCTGCCATGAAGATCTAAGACAACCACATGCTGTGTTTATTGTGGATGTTAAAGCCAACAAGCACTAGATCACACAGGCTGTGAAGAAGCTCCATGACATTGATATGCCCAAGGTCACCACCCTGATTTGGAGAGAAGAAGGCATATGTTTGACTGGCTCCTGATTATGATGCTTTGGATGCTGTCAACAAAATTGGGATCTTCTAAACTGAGTCCAGCAGGTTAATTCTAAATATATGTATATCTTATCTTTTCACCATAAAAAAATGTACCAGTAACCAACAAGGAAAGAAAACAGAAAGATAAAACAGAAGAAACAAACAGAAAACAAAAAGTAAAATGGCACATAGGCCATTAGACATAAATGGTTTAAATGCATCAATTAAAAGACAAGAGATTGGTAGAGTGGAATAAAAAACATGACCAACTCTATGTTGTCAACAAGAAACTCACTTCAAATATAAAAATATAGACAGATTGAAAGTAAGTGAATGGAAAAAATATATCCTGCAAACACATTTATCAAAAGAAAGAAGCTACCACTTGGTTGAGTTTATGGGGGAAAAAGAAAGGAAGAGTGGCTATATTAATATCATATAAAGTAAGGCCAGGCACGGTGGCTCACGCCTGTATTCCCAGCACTTTGGAAGGCCAAGGCAGGTGGATCACCTGAGGTCAAGAGTTTGAGACTAGCCTGGCCAACATAGTGAAACCCCGACTCTACTAAAACTACAAAAAATTAGCTAGGCGTGGTGGCAGGTGCCTGTAATCCCAGCTACTCAGGAGGCTGAGGCAGGAGAATCACTTGAACCTGGGAGGCAGAGGTTGCAGTGAGCCGAGATCACGCCATTGCACTCCAGCCTGGGCAACGAGAGTGAAACTGCATCTGAAAAAAATAAAAAAAAATTATGTAAAGCAGACTTGAGAAAAAAAAATTCCAGGGACAGAGAGGGATATTACATACTAATAAAAAGTCCAATCTTTTATCTACCAAGAAGACATAGCAATTCAATGTATCAAGAAGACACAACAACTCTAAATGTGTATACATAAAACAGCAGAGCTGCAAAGCATGTGAAGCAAAAACTGATCAAACTGGAAAGAGAAGTAGACAAATCCACAATTCTAGCTGGAGACTCCAACACCCCTTCATCAACAGTTGATAGAATAAATAGAGAGAAATAGAACAATATAGAAAAACTCTAGCACCATCGACCAACTGGAGCTAATCAACACCAACAGAACATGGTACCCAACAACAGCAAACATACATTCTTTTCAAATGTCTACAAAATATTGATCAGATACACCATATCCTGGGGCATAAGACAAACCTCAACAAATTTAAAATAATTGAAATCATATAAGTAGATCCTCTGACTGCAGTGGAATCAAACTAGGAACCGCTAACAAAAAGATAGCAAGAAAATCTCCAAACATTTGATAACTAAACAACATGCTTCTATATAATCCATGGGTTAAGACTCAAGGGAAATAAAAACTACATTGAACTGAATTAAATGAAAACACAACATACCAAAATCTACGGGACATGGCTAAAGCATTACTAGGAGGGTAATTTATAGCATGAAATAATTACATTAGAAAAGAGGGAAATGGAAAAAGATGTTTCTTTAGTAAGATAGAAAGATATCCTGGCCGGGCACGGTGGCTCAAGCCTGTAATCCCAGCACTTTGGGAGGCCGAGACGGGCGGATCACAAGGTCAGGAGATCGAGACCATCCTGGCTAACATGGTGAAACCCCGTCTCTACTAAAAAATACAAAAAAATAGCCGGGCGAAGTGGCGGGCGCCTGTAGTCCCAGCTACTCGGGAGGCTGAGGCAGGAGAATGGCGTAAACCCGGGAGGCGGAGCTTGCAGTGAGCTGAGATCCGGCCACTGCACTCCAGCCTGGGCGACAGAGCGAGACTCCGTCTCAAAAAAAAAAAAAAAAAAAAAGATATCCAGGACATAGTGTTAGGTGGGAAAAGTAAGGTGCGGAGCAGTAACAGAGTATGCTACATTTGTATAAGAAAGGGTGGGTGTGGCTGGGCGCGGTGGCTCACACCTGTAATCCTAGCACTTTGGGAAGCAGAGGTGGGCGGATCACGAGGTTAGGAGTTCAAGATCAGCCTGACCAACATGGTGAAACCCCGTCTCTACTAAAAATACAAAAAGTAGCTGGGCATGGTGGCGTGTGCCTGTAATCCCAGCTACTCAGGAGGCTGAGGCAGGAGAATCGCGTGAACCTGGGAGGTGGAGGTTGCAGTGAGCCGAGATTGCGCCACTGCACTCCAGCCTGGGCAACAGAGCTAGACTCGGTCTCAAAAGAAAAAAAGAAAAAAGGGCAGGCAGAACGCTTATACACTGCTGGTGGGTGTGTAAATTAGTTCAACCATTGTGGAAAACAGTGTGGCCATTCCTCAAAGACCTAAAAACAGAACCATCATTCAACCCAGCAATCCCGTTCCTGGCTTTATAAACCCAAAGCAATGTAACACACACACTCATATGTTCATTGAGGCACTAGTCACAATAGCAAAGACATAGAATCAACCTAAATGACCATCAGTGATAGACTGGATAAAGAAAATGTGGGACATATACACCATGGAATCCTATGCAGCCATAAAAAAGAATGAGATCATGTCCTTTTCAGGAACATGGATGGAGCTGGAGGCCATTATCTTTAGCAGACTAATGCAGCAACAGGAAACCAAATACCACATGTTCTTACTTATAAGTGGGAGATAAATGATGAGAACACATGGACTCATAGAGGGGAACAACATACACTGGGGCCTATCAGAGGGTGGAGGGTGGGAGGAGGGAGAGGATCAGGAAAAATAACTAATGGGTACTAGGCTTAGTATCTGGGTTATGAAAAAATCTATACAATAAACCCCCATGATACAAGTTTACCTATGTAACAAACTTGCACTTTACCTGTGGATGTACCATAAAAGTTAAAAAAAAAAAAAAAAAAAAGAACCAGCCGCGGTGGCTCACGCCTATAATCTCAGCACCTTGGAAGGCTGAGGTGGGTGAATTGTTTGAGCTCGGGAGTTCACAACCAACCTGGGCATTATGGCGAAAACCCATCTCTACTAAAATTACAAAAATTAGCCAGGCATGGTGGTGTGCATCTGTAGTCCCAGCGACTCGGGAAGCTGAGGTGGGAGGATCGCTTGAGCCCGGGAGGTGGAGATTGCAGTGAGCCGAGATCACGCCACTGCACTCCAGCCTGGGTGACAGGGCGAGACCTTGTCTCAAAAAAAAAAAAAAAGTTGGGGGGGAACCAGAAAAGACATTTGTATTTGCTTAATTCTGCATAAAGAAACGCTGAAAGGATACGTGAACAATAAAAGTGCTTACCCACAGGATCTAACAGGAGGTGAGAGGGCTGGAAAGAGTGGAGTGGATGGGGGTGACGGTGGGAACAAGATTTCTCCGTCTATGTTTGGTTATATTGCCATGATTTGTTGAACTTTATAATCTATTACCTATTTAAAACAATAAAATATTATTGTTAAAAAAATTTTTGGCCGGGCGGGGTGGCTCATGCCTTTAATCCCAGCACTTTCGGAGGCCGAGGCAGGTGAATCACGAAGTCAGGCGATCGAGACCATCCTGGCTAACACGGTGAAACCCCGTCTTTACTAAAAATGCAAAAAATTAGCCGGGCATGGTGGCGGGCGCCTGTAGCTCCAGCTACTCGGTAGGCTGAGGCAGGAGAATGGCCTGAACCCAGGAGGCGGAACTTGCAGTGAGCCGAGATCACGCCACTGCACTCCAGCCTGGGCAACAGAGCAAGACTCCGTCTCAAAAAAAAAAAAAAAAAATTGAGCATAAGGAAAATGTGGTCCACAATCTTTCCACCAGATCATTCTTTTCCACCTTTCAAAAGTAACAGTACATTATTAGAACATTCCAAATAAATGTAGAGAAGTGTAAAATTGAAGAGTAAATCTCCACTTTCTCAGAGTTCCAGGGTAATCTGTACGTTTCTTATATTTTCTTCCAGAAAAGCACCTATTTATAGGATTTATCCTGGATGAGCTGTTCGTGTTTCCTCATTAACAGTATGTCTTGACCGTGTCATTATATGTACCAATTTTCAGTATTTGCTATAATATGTGTAATTATTTATCTATTGATGGGCATTCAGGTTGCCTCTAGTTTTTCGAAAAAAAATTGTTTGTTTTGCTATTACCAATAATGCCCTAACAGTCAGTGTTGTTTAAACATTGTAAAATTACAAATTCATTTTGAACTTAGAAGTAAAAATGACGCATTTGGGTCTTTTGTAAAATTCGAGTTTTGCATGATGCCAGACGTCTTTTCCCCAAGAGACATTTTAAAACACCTTTGTAAGCAGAAAGAGAGTGAAAGGCAAAGTCTCATCTTAAGCTCTCCCCCCACTCCCCTACCCCCAGACGCCCCTCCCCCGCACCCTGGAGTCTCCGAGGGAAGGTGGTGCTGGAATGGAATGTTACTTTTTAAATACTAAGGGTTTGGGCTCTAATTGCTACTAGCCCAGAGAGATAAAATGCTTTGCCCTAAACGAGGCCTGGGACCCGGCTCCTTGCCCTGTCCCCAAGCCCAGCTCTTCTGAGCAGCGCTGTACCTCCAGTCAGGCCCTAGGGAATCTCAGTCTGATGCTCAATTTTCCTGTCTCATCGCAGCTCTTTTCCGCCCTCCGCTGGAAGGTCTGAAGAGTGACTCAAATCTGCTCCTTAGGCTCTGGCGCCCTCTGCTGGCTTTGATGATTCACGACAATCCTTAAAAGATGGTCGGAACTACATGCAACGATTCCCGCTCCTCACTGCCATATGGGGAAACTGAGACAGCAAGTGGGGAAGTGATTTGGTCAAGAAATCAAAGCAGGCCGGGAGCAGTGGCTCACGCCTGTAATCCCAGCACTTTGGGAGGCCTAGTCAGGCGGATCCCTCGAGCTCAGGAGTTCGTGACCAGCCTGGGCAACATAGCGAAATCCCATCTCTTAAATAAATAAATAAATAAATAAATAAATAAATAAATAAGCGCGCCTGTAGCCCCAGCTAGTCGGAAGGCTGAGATGAGAGGATGACCTGGGCCCAGGAGGTGGAGGTTGCAGTCAGCCGGGATTGCACCACTGTACTCCAACCTGAGCGACAGAGTAAGACCCTGTCTCAAACAACAACAACAATAGCAACAACAGCAACCACTCAAATAATCTCCTAGGATCAGGATTTGGACCTTCTGACGCTTCATCCAGCACTGTTTCCAGCACACCATTGTTGGAAGGAATGGAGAAGGCACAGAGTTGTCATCCACTGGGGCGGTATGCCTTTCTAGCTAATCAGGCGGAAACCCCTGGACTGGAGAAGCAAATGCTCAGCTGAGCTTGTCCTTTGCTGTGCTCAGAAGCAGTGGGCCCTGCTGCCCCCTCTGGGATGCTTCATTCCTCCCCTCTGCACATGGATGGGTTTAATAATGCCCTCAGCATAGGCTGCGTGTCCCCAAATGCCATTATTCGTAGGCACTTTTATGTATTTTTACCATATCTGTGTACCACCTGCACTACTATAATTATTTTATTTTATTTTATTATTTATTTATTTATTTATTTTTTGAGACGGAGTCTCACTCTATCACTCAGGCTGGAGTGCAATGGCGCAGTCTTGGTTCCCTGCAACCTCCGCCTCCCAGGTTCAAGCGATTCTCCTATCTCAGCCTTCTGAGTAGCTGGAACTACAAGTGCCCACGACCACACCCAGCTATTTTTTTTTTTTTTTCCCGAGACAGAGTTTCATTCTTGTTGCCCAGGCTGGAGCGCAATGGCGTGATCTCGGCTCACTGCAACCTCCACTTCCTGGGTTCTGGAGATTCTCCTATCTCAGCCTTCTGAGTAGCTGGGATTACAGGCGTGTGCCACCACGGCTGGCTAATTTTTGCATTTTTAGTAGAGACAGGATTTCACCATGTTGATCAGGTTGGTCTCCAACTCCTGACCTCAGGTGATCCACCTGCCCCGGCCTCCCAAAATGTTGGGATTACAGGCCTGAGCCACCGCACCTGGCCCTATTTTATTTTTTGAGACAGTGCTTCACTCTGTCATCCAGGCTGTAGTGCAGTGGTCTGATCATAGCTCATTGCAGCCTTGACCGTCTGGGCACAAGCAATCCTCCCACCTCAGCCTCCCAAGTAGCTGGAACCACAAACATGCACCACCACCACGCCCGACTAATTTTTAAATTTTTTTTAGAGATGGGGTCTGGCTATGTTTCCCAGGTTGGTCTCAAACTCCTGGGCTTGAGCCATTTTCCTGCCTCAGCCTCCCAAAGTGCTGGGATTACAGGTGGGAGCCACTGTGCTCAAGCAGACTTTGATTTCCTTAGTGTTTTTCTTTAAATGGTCTTATTTTAAACCTGAAATTCCAAGTAAATTTGTCATCCTTACCCTGTGTAATGATGCACAGGTGCATCTGGTTTCCTGAGAATTGCCTTTGAGTGTTCATTATCTTCACCCAGCGTGAGAAGACTTGATCCTCATCCTGAATTCTTCACTTAAAAAAATAACCATTATTTACTGGCCGGGCATGGGGACTCACGCCTGTAATCCCGGCACTTTGGGAGGTGGAGGCAGGCACATCACTTGAGGCCAGGCGCTTGAGACCAGCCTGGCCAACATGGTGAAATCCTGTCTTTACCAAAAATACAAAATTTAGCCAGATGTGGTGGCACATGTCTGTAATTCCAGATATTCAGGAGGCTGAGGCAGGAGAATTGCCCGGGAGGCAGAGGTTGCAGTGAGCCAAGATCACGCCACTACACTCCAGCCTGGGTGACAGAGTGAGACTCCGACTCAAAACAAACAAACAAACAAAAACAACAAAAAAACCCCAAAACAAAAAAAAACAAACACCAACCCAAAAAACCCACCATTATTCACGAAGGAGAACCTGGATTTTTCAGTAATGGCCTTGCTCAGTGGCTCGGTGTCTTCCCATCACTGTTACATCCTCATTACAGCTCTGCAGGGAAGGCATTCTTATCCTTGTGGGAAATTGAGGCACAGAAAGGCTTAGTAACTTACTTGCCCAAGGCCCCATAGTTCGTAAGAGGTTGAGCTGAACTCAATCACATTTTATTTCCAAAGCCAACTGATATGATCTTGCTTGCCTTCTAAAATTAAAAGTAGGATGATGCAAAGCTATAGTTAAGAAATCATGGGCCGGGTGTAGTGGCTCACGCCTGTAATCCAAGCACTTTGGGAGGCCAAGGTGGGAGGATCACCTGAGGTCAGGAGTTCAAGACCAGCCTGGTCAACATGGTGAAACCCTGTCTCTAGGAAAAACACAAAAATTAGCTGGGCATGGTGGCGGGCACCTGTAATCCCAGCTACTTGGGAGGCTGAGGCATGAGGATCGCTTGAACCTAGGAGGCAGAGGTCATAGTGAATCAAGATCACGCCACTATACTCCAGCCTGGGCGACAGAGTGAGACTCTGTCTCAAAAAAAAAAAAAAAAAAAAAAAAAAAAGAAGGAAGGAAGGAAGAAAGGAAGAAAGAAAAAAAAAATCATGATGGCAGATTCTGTGCCATCAGGGGGACTCACTATGTAGTGGGGCAGACGGAAATGGTGGGAGGCAGACACGTGAGCACAGTGGGTGGACCATGCTGTGATAGAGGCATGCGCAGGGTGTGAGACCTGGATATACAGGAGGTTCCAGGAATGTGTGGGCTATAAGTCCTGGAGATAGTGGGGTGGGGAGTGGAGGGTTGTAGGAGGAGGAGTGGAGAAGAAGGAGCATTAAAGGGTCCTGCCTTTGATGTCATTGCCCCGGCTAGGTACCTGTGGCTCCCTCTGATCACTTATAGGCCATCTAGTAACATTCTCTTCTTGATGGGGTGGCTCTGTCTGGGGCTTGGGTTGGGGCGGGGGTTGTGCTGGACCACTGTGAGATAGGCAAGGAGGACGTGCTCAGGTGGGAGTGGGGGAGCTACGTGCAGAGGCACAAGCTGGAATGCTAATACCATTCAGTGATCATGATCTTGGCCTCAGTTTCCTCATCTGCCAAACATCCCAGAGTAAACACAGAGTACCGCCCAGGCTGCCCTGCAAGGAAGGACGTGCTGACCATCTGCAGGAGTGTGGTCAGCAGATGGTCTCCAGCTGTCAGCCCTTTCAAGGTTGACCTCAGCTGCAGAGCCCCTTCTCTGCAGGGGCTGCCCACGTAGCTGGTGACAGAGTGAAGTGAGGTGCAAAGGTCTGGCCATTTCAACCCAGTAAGGGACACCCTAATGGGCAAAACTCCCTCCAGAGCTCAAGGCTCCTGGGTGGGCGGAGGTTTGTCTGCACAGCCCTGCTTCCTCCCCTTTCTGCCAACAGGTGTTGATTCCAACTAAACCTCTTGCACCCCAGTCTCTATCTCAGCATCTACTTTTGGAGAACCCAGCCTGTGATCTAACCCTATTATTATTTTTATTTTTAAATTTAATTTAATTAATTTATTTATTTAGAGACAGAATCTATCTCTGTCGCTTAGGCTGGAGTGCAGTGGTGCAATCTTGGCTCACTGCAACCTCCACCTACCAGGTTCAAGCGATTCTCCTGCCTCAGCCTCCCAAGCAGCTAGGATTACAGACTTCCGCCACCACGCCCGGCTAATTTCTTTTCTTTTCTTTCTTTCTTTTTAGACAGAGTCTTCCTCTGTTGCCAGGCTGGAGTGCAGTGGCATGATCTTGGCTCACTGCAACCTCCACTTCCCGGGTTCAAGTGATTCTCCTGCCTCAGCCTCCCAAGTAGCTGGGACTACAAGTTTGCGCCACCAGGCCCAGCTAATTTTTGTATTTTTAGTACAGATGGGGTTTCACCATGTTGGCCAGGATGGTCTCGATCTCTTGACCTTTTGATCCACCTGCCTCAGCCTCCCAAAGTGCTGGGATTATGGGCGTGAGCCACTGTGCCCGGCCAACACCCAGCTAATTTTTGTATTTTTAGTAGAGATGGGATTTTGCAATGTTAACTAGTCTGGTCTCGAACTCCTGACCTCAGGTGATCTGCCCTCCTCGGCCTCCCAAAGTACTGGGGTTTCAGGCATGACCCACCGTGTCCAGCCTGATCTACCCCTTTTACATGCCAGGACATAAGAGGCATGCAACCCGTTTTGATTAAACAGTTCTGGTTATGAATCTAAAATGTGAGAGTGATTTTGCTCGTTGGGACCTACCTTCTGGCCAGCCCTAGATTCACTTTTGGTGGAGGCATTGCCAGTAGGTAGCTAGGAAGATCAGTCTGTGGGATTCAGTGACAGCCCTCCTTCATGATCTGGCCAGCATAGAACCAGGGCAAATAACTACACAGGCTGAGGGGCAATTGCAGAAGGGCTTTTGAGAGAAGAATGGCGATTAAGAAGATGGTAGGTATTTCAGGCACTGCATCATTTCCATTTAGTGGCTCTAAAGACATTTATGAAGCACATATGGACCAGGCCTTGTGCTAGGAGGTAGAGGTGCTTTGGAGAAATACCTTGGGGAAGGGCTGAGCGTAGTGGCTCATGCCTGCAATCCTAGCACTTTAGGAAGCCGAGGCAGGTGGATTGCCTGAGGTCAGGAGTTCGAGACCAGCCTGGCCAACATGGGAAACCCCATCTGTACTAAAAATACAAAAGTAGCCGGGTATGGTGGTGCACATCTGTAATCCCAGCTACTCGGCAGGCTGAGGCGAGATAATCGCGTGAACCCCAGGAGGTGGAGGTTGCAGTGAGCTGAGATCGCACCATTGCACTCCAACCTGGGTGACAAAAGGGGAAAGCCTCTGACCCTGACTGTCCCCAACAGACTGTCCCCAGCCCCATGAGCTTTGGATATTTTCTTAATCAGTTCCCCTCTTATTTACTTTATTTTCACAGAATAACCGCTGTTTCTAACTAGAAACCAAGCATTAACCAAATAAAAAACTCAAAAGTTCTTCTTTACCATTTAATAATGTCAACTATTTAGGAGGTTTAAAATTCTCTCCTGATCCTTGTTGTTGTACATGGTGTCTACTTCATAGTCTTTGTTGTGAAATTGACATTTTGGGTGCTCTTTTTGTCACTTGGCGTTATTTTATAGAGATTGTTCCTTGTTTCAGTAAAATGAATATATTTGTCATTTTGATGCCTGCACAATATTTTATTGTGTGGTCAAGTCATATATATATATATATATATATATATATATATATAAATATATATAAAACTTACATATATATGATTATATATATATATAACTTATATGTATATAATTTTCTAGCTCTTGGGAACTTGGTAAAAAATAATAATAAACAAATTTGGTTTAGCCATACCTTATTGCCAAGTAGGCATTACATCTACTTGTAGCATTTATTTATTCATTTATTTGAAACGGAGTCTCGCTCTGTTGCCCAGGCTGGAGTGCAGTGGCATGATCCCGGCTCACTGCAACCTCTGCCTCCCAGGCTTAAGCGATTCTTCTGCCTCAACCTCCTGAGTAGCTGGGATTACGGGTGCGTGCCACCACACCCAGGTGTTTTTTTGTTTGTTTGTTTGTTTTTTTGAGATGGAGTCTCACTCTGTCACCTGGTCTGCAGTGCAGTGGCACAATCTTGGCTCACTACAACCTCCACCTCCTGGGTTCAAGCGATTCTCCTACCTCAGCCTCCTGAGTAACTGGGACTACAAGAGTGTGCTACCAGGCCCAGCTAATTTTTGTATTTTTAGTAGAGATGGGGTTTCACCCTGTTGGCCAGGATGGTCTCCATCTCTTGACCTCGTGACCCGCCCACCTTGGCCTCCCAAAGTGCTGGGATTACAGGCATGAGCCACTGTGCCTGGCTGAATTTTTGTATTTTTTAGTAGAGAGAGGTCACCATGTTGGCCAGGCTGGTCTCAAAATCCTGACCTCAAGCGATCCACCCACCTCAGCCTCCCAAAGTACTGGGATCACAGGCATGAGCCACTGTATCCAACCTTCTAGGTCTTCTTTATTTTTTATTTGTATCTTTTATTTTTGAGACAGAGTCTTGCTCTGTTGCCGAGGCTGGAGTGCAGTGGTACGATCTTGGCTCACTGCAGCCTCTGCCTCCTGGGTTCAAGCCATTCTCCTGGCCCAGTCTCCCAAGTAGCTGGGACTACAGGCATGCACCACCATGCCTGGCTAATTTTTTTGTAGAGATGGAGTTTCGCCATGTTGGCCAGGCTGGTCTCGAACTCCTGACCTCAGGTAATCTGCCCGCCTCAGCCTCTAGTTCTTCTTTAATATAGAAAATATATTTATAATTGTGGTTTCATGTATGGAGTAGGTTATTTTTTTTTTCTCTTGAATAACTTCCTGGTATCCATCCAGAAGTGAGATCCTGCAAAGCAGTCCATCAGTTTTGTTGGCATTTCTCTCCAGAAAGATGGTCAAATGTATAGCTTCATGTGCATTTTTCCACACCTCTGTCAGCTTAGAGTTTTACACCTTCTAAAAGGTTTTTAGTTTAACAAGTTGATGTTCTTCCTGAGTCTAGTTTTTGTTTTATTTTTTATTTTATTCATTTATTTTGAGACAAGGTCTTGCTCTGTCACTCACACTGGAAGGCAGTGGCGCGATCTCCGCCTCCTGGGTTCAAGCGATTCTTGTGCCTCAGCCTCCTGAGTAGCTGAGACTACAGGGGATGTGCCACCACACCTGGCTAATTTTTGCATTTTTAGTACAGACGGAGTTTCGCCATGCTGGTCAGTCTGGTCTCGAACTTCTGGCCTCAGATTATCCACCCGCCTTGGCCTCCCAAAGTGCTGGGATTACAGGTGTGAGCCACCGCATCCGGCCTCTAAATTTTGCATTTCTCTGGGAAATAGACTTTCAGAAAGTGTTTTCTCTTGAGGTATGATATCCCAGGAGGTGCCAGGAGATGGCGCTGTGACCCTGTACTTAGGCTCCCTCAGAAGGCACTGTGGACTTAGTGGTGGAGGTGGGGGGAGTGTGTGCATCAGGAGAGGGGATATCAAGAAATCCAATGGGCTTCCCTGTAGCCCCAGTTTCCCACCTGAGTTCAGAAGACCTGGTTTGGGGGATGTGGAGTCTTCATTTCCCTGCCCTGCCCTGTGGTGAATCTTTCATTCTATCCAAGTTCAACTGAACCTAAGTCGATGAAGTGTTCACTCAAGAGGCCAGACATAGTTCATGCCCTCCAAAACACTTATTCATAAGCAAGTGGAGTGAAAATGCTGCATTTCCTACAAAACAGGTTCAAAGTGCTATGAGTTACTGGAAATTCGAGAGGTTGCCTCCAGCTACAGCGCTGAGGTCTTGCTGAGAGTGGGGATTAGGCTGGGCTGACTGGGGAGTTGGAGTGTGAACAGAGCATGGAGGGGAGTGGAGACCAGGGTTTGGAGTCTGAACAAGAGCCGCTATGAGCCTGGATCCTTCCTGGAGACAAAATGGAAGTTGAGACTGGGAAAACAAGAAAAGACACACTGTGATGGAACCATGATGCCAAGCGGAGAAGTATAAACTTTGTTTTGCAAGCATCGGTGTGCCTGTGGAAGTTTTACAGCAAGAAAATGGTAGGATCATGTCTCTACTTTGGCACAATTATCCTGAGGTTTAGTTAATTCAGTGGTTTTCCTTCTGTGTTCTACAGACGCATTATCTTCGTCTGTCTGACCTCTCAGTAGTGGCTGGTAGGGTTGCCTACTTTCCTCTTCCTGAAGCCCTCTCTTTCCCTGGCTTCTGTGAAGCCCCTCCTCTGTCTCCTTTGCAGCCTCTTCCCTTCATCCAGCCATTAGACTGCACCTCAGCGAGGCTCTGCTCAGCCTGTACTCTCCCCTGGGCCATCTCAGGTTAATTATACCCTATACTGAGATGACTCAGCCCAGGCCTCCCTCTGAGCTCCAGACCCATTTATCCAACTGCCAACTTGACAGTTCCTCTTGACTGTTTCGGAAGCATCTTTAACTCAAGTCCCAGACTCCCCCACCCAACCTTGCCCAACGCTGGTTCTCTTCCGGTGTTCCTTGCTGCGGGGACAACCAACACCAGCATCCATACAATTAATCAGGTTAAAACTCTCTGAGGCATCCTCCACACCTCCCCCTTCCTCAACCCCTTTCCCAACCCATCCCCAAATCCACTGGACCCGACTTCCTTGACACAGATCGAAACTGTCTGCTCTTCCCATACTCCTCTGCCATTCACGTAGGTCAAAGCCACACCGTTTTTCACTTGGACCGCTACAGAGCCTCCTAACTGCCTTTCTGCATGGCCCCCCTCCAATCCCCTCTTCACACTGTGGCCAGAGCCATCTTTTCAAAGTATAAAACTGACCATGTTGCCAACTACCTTAGTGAAATCTCTACATTGGCTTCCCATTGCTTTTTTTTTTTTTTTTTTAATCCATATTGTTGAAATAATACAGAAAAAAAGCATAAAACAAATGTACAATTGAGGACGCTTGAAACAAGCTGCCATGAAAAGAGACAACGTTGACAGCCATCCCTCTCTATGTGTCCCTCAAAATAGAACTGCCTCCTGCCCCCACCTCCAGGCCAACTCTCCTGACTTTTATGGTAAGTATCTTTTTTTTTTTTTTTTTTTTGATCACTCCAACATGCATCCCCTAAATACTATAGTTCAGTTTTGCCTGCTTTTTAAAAAAATTATCTATCTGTTAGGTCTTCTTTAATCTAGAAATCCTCCTCCATCTCTTTTACCTTCCCTCTTGCAATGAATTTGTCCTGTAATGTTTCCATTGCTTTTAAAATAAGAAAAAATTCTCTTCCATTCCCGTAAGGCCTTTCTTGGTCTGATTTCCCCCAAATCCCTCTAGCCTAATCTGCCAACAGGCTCTGCTGTTCACTCTCATTCCAACCTCTTTTTGCCCACCCCCCCTACTCTCCCTCCATCACTCCCCTCCACTCTCCATCGCACCCGCCTCCCCCTCCCTGCAGTTCTTTTGGAAAGGCTGCTCCTTCTGCCTGAATTGCTCTTCCCTCCCTTTGTCTCCCAGTTAACCCCAACTTATTTATTTTACATCTCAGCTAGAGTGTTCCCTCCTTAGAGAAGCCATCCCCTCCCGTGTGACCTGGTCAATCCTCACCCCGCAGCCTCTTACAGGCCCCTCCCTTCTTTACCCCAGCACGGTCAAAGTTGTTGGCTTTCCTTTTGCTTGAGAGATGATGTGATTAAAGACTGTCAGCTCCATGCGGGTAGGAGTTATGTCCACTTTTGCTCACCATTTTTCCCCCCGCTACCCAGCTGGGAGCCTGGCACATCACTGTCCAATTACAAATTTGCTGACTGCTGCCCAGGGAGAGAGACAGCAGACAAGACATCAAAAGGGAGGCTGGCTGCGGAGACCTGGATTTAGGAGCCCTGCTTCCCGAAGAAGTGAGAGCTGAAGCAGCAGGGACAGGTGGTGTCCCAGGAGCAGAATGGAGGAGAGGAGGGCAGAGGTTCTTCCCTAGAACACTTGAGGCCAGGCCAGTACCCTTTGCCCACTGCACGTCAATACCACAGGAGCCAGCCTGGGCCAGAATGGCTGGAGAGGCTCCTGGGGCCAACCACTCCCACTTGGGCCCATGGGGCTAAGTGGAAACAAATGTTCCCTGGCTTTCCCCCAGCCCCGTTGTGGTGGGCGAGCAGCAGCCCCTCCCTCCTTAGCCCGTGCTCCTCTACCCCCTTTCAAGCTCCCCCTGAGTTCTTTCTCCCCGGACTGGGGGGGGGGCATGGATAGGCTTGAAAGAGGTAGAAGATGGGAGGCAGGTGGGCTCTGTGGGAAGCTGGGGCCTGGTATAGGGGATTCTCTTATCCCTGCCTTGACTAGAGCCACGACCTTGCTCTGGAAAAGCACACTTTCCTGGCTTCAGGTGGGCTGCGAGTGTGGGAGGAGAGCTGTCTGCGATGCAGAAGGAAGAGGAAAATGAGCCTCTCTCCTCGCTGTCTTTTCTTTTTCTATCTTTCTCCATCTCTCTAAGGGGTTGGCCTTTCCTCTCTCTGTTCTCCAGGGACCCAGAAACCAAGGGCTCTTAGGAATTCTCAAGGCATGTCACCTCCCTGAAGGAATAGGAGTTCCTGGGGACAGAGAGAGGGAAGGACAGATAGGAGTTCTGGGGACAGAAGGAGGGAAGTAGGGAGGGAAAGAGGGAGGTTCTTGGGAGGGGAAGGGTCACAGGCCCAAATTCCTGGGCTCCTGCAGCTTTAGCCATTCTGAGAAATGACAAACAGAGAAAGTGATTTAGAGACAGACACAAATAGAGACCGAATTATGGACATGGGAGAGATGTAAAAAGGCACAGAAAGACAGTGAGAGAGAATCCGCCAGAAACAGAGGGCTTTGCTTTCGCCCGCAGCGATTCTGATGTTATCTATTTCCAGCTGCCTCTCCCCCCCAACTCCACTGCCCCCACTCTGCCCCTCCTTCCTCCTTAACCTTCAGTCTCTCCTTTCCTGTCTCCCTTTTGCGCAGGGCCTAGACATAGTATGAACGGGTTCCCAGGATTTAAGGGAGAGCGATGAAGGAAGGTGGGGTGGGCAGGGCCCAGAGGATAGGGAGGGGGGTCGGACTGTCACCTCCCCATTCAGGCCACCCGTTTCCGGGCTGCTGTCTTCCCACTCTAGTCTCTTGTGAACATTCTTCTGCATGCATATCTCTGCAGAGGTGGGGTGTGTGTGTGTGTGTATGTGTGTGTGTGTGTGTGTGATGTGTTTCAGCCTGAGCCAGCCCATCTGTGTGTCCGTCCATACCTGTGGGTAAAAAATCACAGCATTATCTGGGGGAGGGAGGATGTCCTGTGGTTTCTGTGGGGTTATCTGGAGGCCTGTGCCCAGTCATTGGTGTGTGTGAGGGGGCAAGTATGCCACATATCTTGATCTATCTTTGTGTACCACGGTCTGTTTCCTCCTGCCACCCCCCTCCAGCCCCTGCTCCTTTGTAAGTCTTCTAAGGTGATACTGGTGGGTTGAAGGCTCAGGAACATCTGAATTCATCTCTTTGGAGGTTTGGGGGCAAAACAACAGAAGTCATCCTCTGGCTCTGCCCAGATGTCAGCCAGCCCCTTGATGAGGATGCGGAGAGGGCAAAGGAGAGTGAGCAGAAGGGTGCCCCTGGGGCAGAAGCCCTAGGAATTGGGACTCCAGGAGTCCTGCTTGTCACAGATTCCAGCCCACCTCCCCGCCACCCCCCAACCCTGCAATGCTCTGCAGGCACTACTGGGCCAACTGATTCTGGAATGGGACTGTGTGGGGGAGGGACAAGGGCTTGGGGAGTCCAGAGATGGCAAAAGAGTCTGCAAGATCTGGCCAGAGTGAGTGCTACAGGAGGGGTGGGGCCAGCTGTGTATGTTTGCAGGAAAGGTGGGGGGTGGGGGCAGAAAGGCCGCCTGCGGGGGAGAAGGCTTCTTGGCAAACGCCCCAGTTTCCTGAGCTGATCCCTGCTCCCTGCCACTGCTCCCAATTCTGTTGTTTCAATAACATCATTTTTATCCACCCCACAGAGAGACTGTGTCTTAGGAGGGGGAGGCGGGGAGCAGGGCTAGGGCATGGGGGAGGGGTGGTAATGGAGAGAGGCTGGGGTCTGGAGGCAGCAGGGACTAGATTTGGGGCGCTCCCTCCTCAGGCAGAGGCAGGGCGGTCTCAGAGCCCAGGTCCCCTGATGACAAAGACAAATACATTAAAATTCTTGCCTCAGAGAAGAATGCAGGATAGGGAGAGCATTTCATAATCTGCAATAACAGTAGCAGGGTGGGAGCAGGGCTGGGCAGGGGGTTCGGAACCCAGGCAGTGGCTCCCAGGAGGCTGGCCACTGGCCACCTGCAGCCTCCAGGGACCTCCAGAGCCCTCTAGCTGGCTATTTGGTACCACATGGCCGGAGTGTGCACCCAACCTGGGTATGTCTTTGAATGTGTAGTGTCCAAAGTTGGCATTGACCTGTAGTAACTGTCCAGATTGGCATTGCCCCGTAGAAACAGCAACTGTGTGCAAAGTTACTAGGTGCAGGGGCTCTGTGTGGCATTTGGATAATGTTAAAGGCTAAAATGGGAGAGGGCAGTGCTTGGACCAGACCCTCTCTCTATGACTCCCCCGTTCCCCTTCTTTAGCATGTCCTAGTCCCTTCATCAGAACTCTCTGTATCCAGTACAAGGGGTTGAGCTGATGCAGACTGGACACCAGAGCCCTGATACGGAGCTTGCTCGCAGGCAAGGCCAACACTTTTCCAGTTCTCTCATCTCTGTCTGCTCATTCCTTCCCCCATCTGCCTCCTCCCCTGGGGTCACCTCCCTTAGCCCCTTGGCCTCATCTTGATCTACTTGTCCCCCCTCTCTGGGCGACTCAGGATCTTGTCTTCTCTTTCTGGTCACCAAGGTTGTTTGTCTCTCTTGGAAGTGACCTCAGTCCCCACGATCAGGTCCCCCTCTCTCCCAACAACCAGGAGTTTTCTTCTGGGCACCTGACGTTTCTGCCATAGGGACTCGATCTGTTCTCCCCACTCCAGGACAGCCTTAAAGGTTGATGGTTGCTCTTAATGGTAGTGGCAGGGAGAATGTCCCACACCACCTGTCCCTCAGCACCCTGGGGCACGTCAGGGGCTGGAGGGACAGGGGCTGCTGCCCACTGCCAGCTGAATGGCGTGATGAATGGAGCTGTCCCTCCTCCCCACGGAGCCTTTGATCTCCTCCCCCCCCGTGGGGAGGGGGCTGGGGCATCAAAGACATTTTTGTGGCATTAGAAAATCAGATAAACGCCATCTCACCTGCAGCTGGCTCTCCCACCCCTTCTACCCGGGCCAGGTTGGGGGAGGAACTTGAAGCAAAGACCCGTGGACACGGGAGGCCGGGCTGCAGCGAATTCTGACCCCTCGATCTCTTGAAAGTCTGCGACCTGCGTTCTCCCGCTCGCTTACACGTGCCAGCGCTTGCGCGCACGCCCTGGAGCGGCTCCTCTTGCCGTCTCATTTCCCCCACCTCCCCGCCCCGGAACGCGGGCTTGAGAGGTGGAATGGCTGGGGAGCGAGAGCGGAGGCCCATGGCTTCCTCCCTTCTTCAAGGAGAGGCTGAGGAAGGGGCGTGCAGCACCGAAGAGGGACACGGAAAGAGATGACCCCTCCAGCATCCGCCTTTCGGGCGGTCCAGTTTGACAACCCTCGCCGAAGCACCCCGCGCCCCAGGCCAACTTCCTCTCTTGCCTCCGCGCCAGCATCTCCCTCTGCACCGCCCCCCGCCCCAAACTCCCTCATTCCTGGGAAGTTTTCTCTCTTTACAGTCAACAAACCTGTCAAACGTCTCCCTTCCAGCCCGTCCCCCATTCCTCAGCTCCTCTTTCTCCCCCCTTCACCCCTCTCTACTCTTCTTCCCCGCTCTTCCTTGCCCCCGACTCCTGGCGGCCGCGAGCGGCGGGGGACTCGAAGTCCGGGAGAGGCGAGGCGAGGGGGCGAGGCGGGCGGGTCCCACAGCCAGAAGCGCGCTGGGCCCCGCCCCGGCACCCCGCTCCCGCCCTCCACCGCGCTCCGCGCCCGCCGCCCCGGGGCGCACGGCTCGCTCCCCAGAGTCCCGCCGCCTGACTGTCGCAACTGCCACCCCCCTTCGGCCCCCTGCCCCCCGCCCCCGCCTCGGCCCCGCTCCCCTCCCACCCCCGCCCCCGGCTCTGATTTCTTCTCCCGAGCGAGCTCCGCAGGAGACACAGGCGCTGGCTGCCCCGTAAGCTCTCCGCCTCCGCCGCGCCCTCCTAGCCCGGGATGGGCCCCCCCGCCGCCGCCGGAGCCCTCGCCTCCCGGCCGCCGCGGTTGAGCTCGCCGCGCTCGCCCTGAAGCCCGGGCCCTCGCGCGCAGCGGTTCGCTCCGCAGCCTCGCCCCCTGCCCACCCCGGCGGCCGTAGGGCGGTCACGATGCTGCCGCCCGCGCCCTCCCGCCTCGGGCTGTTGCTGCTGCTGCTCCTGTGCCCAGCGCACGTCGGCGGACTGTGGTGGTGAGTCCGGCTGTCCTGGAGCGGCTCTGGACGCTGGAGGGTGGGGACTCCGGGACCCAGGACCGATTGGGGTGTTCCGCAGCCTCCGGGCTCTACCTGCTTTCAGAGCCCAGCTTTCTGGCCTCCACCGGGGGCCTTTCTGAACGCCACTTCGAGGTTCCTAACCCCTGGGCACATTCTATTGTGTTTCCTCCTCCCGGGTTCTCCCCCCGCCCTCGCCAAGTTATGCGCTCACCCAGCTCACCAAGGAACAGGCGGGTGGGTAGGAAAGAGCTTTCGGAAAGACACATACCCGAGGAAAAGAATGTGTGAGGAGGGCCCTGGATTCAGGGTAGGGGGCTGGATTTGGAGAAGACAGGAACAAGGTGGGAAGCCACAAGGCAGAGAGGACCACACAGCTGCCCCTTCCCCGCCCTGCTTTGCCTACCAACACACCAGCTTCTCTCCGGGCTCCTGTGGAGTGGACCATAGTGGCGAGAGAGGGAATATAAAGGGGAAAGTGAGTCAGGACCCTGGTTTTCTCTACCTCGTCCTACCCGAGCAAGGAAAAGGAGGAGAGGAAGGAATGGGACCCAGGCGCCCAGCCCTTCCAGACGTGGGGGTCATGACTGAAAAAAAAATGTGCAGCCTCAGAGATAAGGGACCGGGAGGGTCCTGCGGGAAGGGCAAGGGGCCTGGTCAGCCAAGGGACGGGGGCGTCTTCCCAGGCTTGGCCCTAGCTAGAAGGGACACCTAGGCAGTGAAGGTTGCGGGAGCTTCGAGCCCTGGGGGTGGGGCCGAAGCGGGGAAGGAGGGTGCCCGGCCGGGACGGCTCAGAGATCCAGATCCAGAGGACTTTTTTTCCCCTTGGTCTCCAGAGCCGCAAACCCTCGCCCGGAATAGCTCAGTGTTTAGAGAGGAGGGACTTGGACTACAACGCTGACGGGTTAGCCAATCTTAAGAAGGCAGGGTCGTGCCTATTTGCATATTGCCACGTGATTGGCTGGTTGTCGACCCTCCGCTCCTCCCTCGCCCCCCAGATTTGGAAGAGAGGCAGATCCCGGTGCTCTGGAGAGATAGGGAGTGGGATGCCCACACAGGGAGCGGCGGGCCGCAATCCTCCGTGATGCGGAGAGCCGTCCCACGCGAGTGTCACGGAAGGGGCAAACCGAGGACGACCCAGGTCCCAACTAGGGAACACATGCCCTTTGATCCGGCTTAGTATAATGCAGTGGCAGCTTCGAAGCAGATAGATCTAAGATCTAAACATTATGTTTGTGATCTTGGGCTAGTCACTTCCTTTCCCTACCTCTCAGTCTTGACTGGAAATAGGATAACAGTCTCCCTACCTGGCAGGCTTGCTGGGAAGGTTAGGTAGGAGGACGTGTAGAATAACAGGACCTTAGGAGGTACTTAGTATGTGCGGTGCCCTCCTCACAACCCAGCTTCTCCTGGCCAGGGTCCCCAGGATTGAAAAAGGGGATTCATTTAAATTTAAAATCCAGAGTTTCAAGGAAAATGTTGTAAAGGAATCTCTTTTCCCCATAAACGCATTTCCTAACTTTGCCCTTTTTCAAGGTATGGGGATGGGGTCCCTCCCTGATGGCCATTGTCTTTCTTCCCCTCCCTCCCCGTCTGTCTAAATCATTCTTATCCTTACAGTTAAAATACCACTTCCACCCTGAAGCTGCCCCCTTGTCCTCCTTCCATTGGCTTCTCTGTGCTCCCACTGTATCACATACATTGGGCAACTATGCTAGTTACTGCATTTGGCTGACAACAGTCCTTTAGGTCTCTCTTCCCTGCTCCTGGAAGGCAGATACCTTGTCTTTAAGAGCCCTGAGGCCTAGGAGAGTGTTGGTGCTGGAGACGGGTTTGTGGAGTGTCGTTGGACAGGCTGATTCACCTTTCTGGGCTCTATATCTGTGGGGGTTCCGTTGTTCAGGAGGGACTCCTGGGTGGCAGCCAAGCCAAAGGAGAGCGGCCTGGTCCCTGAGAGACTGACCCTGAAGCTAGGAAGAAGGGAGTGGGGGAGGAGGTGACACGGGCAGGTGTGGGAGAACACAGAGGCCTTCATGGCCACAGCTGCAGGGTGTGCCGGGTGAGGAGTGAGGGGCCCCGGTGATAAGGTGTCCAACTGCCTTGCTCAGATGTGCCTCAGAGGGAATGAGCCTCTCCTGCCTGCCTTGGCCCCTTCACTCTCCTCTATTTATTTTGTTTTTCTTTCTTTATTTCTATTTGTATTTATTTATTTATTTATTTATTTACTTACTTACTTAGAGACAGAGTCTCGTTCTGTCGCCCAGGCTGGAGTGCAGTGGTGCGATCTTGGCTCATGGCAACCTGTCTCCCGGGTTCTAGTGATTCTTCTGCTTCAGCTTCCCAAGTAGCTAGGACTACAGGCGCCCACCACCACGCCTGGCTAGTTTTTGTATTTTTAGTAGAGACAAGGTTTCACCACGTTGGCCAGGCTGGTCTCAAACTCCTGACCTCAAGTGATCTGCCCACCTCGGCCTCCCAAAGTGCTGGGATTACAGCCATGAGCCACCACGCCCAGCCTCTTTTATTTTTTATTTTTTGAGATGGAGTCTCGTTGTGTCACCCAGGCTGGAGTGCAGTGGCACAATATTGGCTCACTACAGCCTCTACCTCCCGGCTCAAATGATTCTCCTGCCTCAGCCTCCTGAGTAGCTGGGATTAGAGGTGCCCACCACCACGCCTGGCGAAATTTTGTATTTTTAGCAGAGACAAGGTTTCACCATGTTGGTCAGGCTGGTCTCAAACTCCTGTCCTCAAGCAATCTGCTCACCTTGGTCTCCCAAAGTGCTGGGCTTACAGGCGTGAGCCATTGCGCCTGGTCACCTGTCTATTTCTGACACTTCATCTCTTTGGTCTGAGCCCAGACCCCCTTCCCCTGGATCTTTGACTCTGCTTACACTCCTGATCCCTCCCCACCCCTCCAGTGCCCTCCAAGGTCAAGTGTGGGTTGATGGGTTGGACCAATAATTCCCACTGGCCTGAGGCTCTTCCACTCCCCCAGCCCCCCAGTCTCACTTCAGCTGGCATCTTTCCCAGTAGGGACTTCCAGGCTGTTCCCCGATGCCCAGGACCTGCTTTCACTGGCCTTCTTCTCCCTACTTGTCAGAGAATCCTGGCCAGGTCAGAGCTCCAGTGCTGGCCAGGAAAGCAGCTGCAGCGGCCTCTCACATCCCACTCTGATATTCTAGCAGCAGCCAGGCTGGAAGCAGAGAGGACCCCAGGACCTTTGAGTGACTCGACTGTCTTGGTCAGGAAAGGGGAGTCCTGCAGGGGTGTGGCCCATGCCCTTGGAATTGGCTTGGAGACCTGACTCCAGGTTCCTGAGAAGTTTCTCTCCCACCTTTTTCACTCCTCCTCCTTACTCCAATGTGATGCATGCTTTCTAAACTCTGCCTCCAGGCCAGGCACAGAGGCTCAGTCCTGAAATCCCACCACTTTGGGAGGCTGAGGCGGGCAGATCACTTGAGGTCAGGAGTTCAAGATCAGCCTGGCCAACATGGTGAAACCCCATTTCTACTAAAGATACAAAAATTAGCCAGGAGTGGTGGTGGGTACCTATAATCCCAGCTACTCGGGAGGCTGAGGCAGAAGAATCATTTGAACCTGGGGGGCTGAGGTTGCAGTGAGCCGAGATCCATGCCACTGCACTCCAGCCTGGGTGACAGAGCAAAACTCTGTCTCAATCAATCAATCAATAAAAATAAACTCTGCTTCCAGCCTCTCTGTCTTTCTCTCATCTGTAATCATATCTTTGTGAATTACAGAATCCCAGATTCCAGGACATTGGCCAGGCTCTCTGGAGGTCATCTTGTCCAGCCTCATTGCATCCAGGTTATCCAGCCTATGCTGTGGCTCTGTCAAACCCTGTCTTGGGAGTGAGGCAGAGAAGGAGAGCTTCCCAGTCACCAGTTCCCCGCTTCCGCTCTGCTCCCTGCTCCAGCCTTGCCCACCCCCAGGAAGTTCTTTACAACATCTGACCCATCGTTATTTATACCTCCAATCAATGAATGTAGAAAATAGCTCACTCTCATAGAATGGTCAAATCAATCGCTCTCTTCCCTCTTCCTCTTTCTGTTTTTTCTTTTCTTTTCTCTTCTCTTCTTTTTCTTTTCCTTTCCTTTCTTTTCTTTTCTTTCTTTTTGAGACAGTGTCTCACTCTCTCACCCAGGCTGGAGTGCAGTGGTGCGATCTCAGCTCACTGCAACCTCTGTCTCCCAGGTTCAAGTGATTCTCCTGCCTCAGCCTCCCGAGTAGCTGGGATTACAGGTGCCTGACACCACGCCAGCTAATTTTTTTAGTATTTTTAGTAGAGACGGGGTTTCACCATGTTGGCCAGGTTGATCTTGAACTCCTCACCTAAAGTCATCTGCCTGCCTCAGCCTCCCAAAGTGCTGGGATAACAGGCATAAACCACTGTGCCCAGTCCTGTTTTATATTTTCTATGAAAGAAACTAACCCTCCCCTTGTTCCACTAGGGAAAACACCACCCAGTGTCACTCCCTTCCCCCATCCCATCTTGTCTTTCATCCACCCCCCTCCTGGAAAAGGAAATGGGAGCCAGAGGCCTAGGACAGCCTCATCTGGCCCCACAGGGAGGCAGGGAAAGGACCCCAGCTTCTTTGTGGCAGTCAGGTTTTCTAGCTGCCACCCCCAACCCAGGCTGGGCCTGACCACCCTTTCCCATCCTGTCTTTATCTGGGGCCCTGACCCATTGCGGGCAGTCCTGTTGCTGGCCCCTGCTGAGCTCCAGGGTGGGGTGCAGAAGCGGGTGGGTTGGCCATCCATTCCCCCCTCCAGGCCTCCCGCCTTGGCAGCTTCCCCTGAAGGGAGACAATGGGGCTGTGAGCAGAAAAGGGCAGGGGCAGAAGGAGGCTGGCCCAATCCAGGCCAGAGCATGCCCTGAGCCCACCAGAGTTCTGGCACTGAGACGTTTCCTGGGGGGTGCAGCCCCCTCCTGCCCTGTTCTCATCAGAAGCCAGGAGTTGGTGGGGAGAGGTTAGCAGGAGATTTGCTCACCAGGCCCAGCGAGGCGGGGTTCCAGAATGTGCACTATGATGGAGAAATGCCACTGTGGAGGGGATGAGGCAAGGGCAGGGTTGTCAGGCTGGCGGAAGGGTGGCTGAAGGCACTCGGAACATAGACGCCTGTCCTTTGTGGGTCAGTGACAGCACCCCCAGCCTGCACCCTCCTTCCTGCCTAGGCCAGGCACTCCCTCGGGTGCTTCTCCAGAACTGCCAGAGGAGGAGCTGAGGGAGAGAAAGGCCTCTGGGAGGCTTCCACCTTGGCCTCTCTGGCTGGTTCCTCCAGCTCCGAGACCTCTGTTTAATCTAGAAAGTAGATCTAGAAAGCACTTAGAGACAATCAGGTCCAATATTTTCACTTACATGTGAGGGCGGCAAGGTCACGGACAGGCAGTGAAAAGATGACTTGCCCCTGGCCACCCAGAATCCAGGCAGCTCAGAGCTGGACTGAGTCCACCTCTGGCTCAGTATCTCATTCTTGTAAGGGGGTGGGAGATCAGGAAAGGGGCACAGGATCTTTCACAGGCCTCTCCTGCTCCCCCGTCCCACCCTCAGATAGGGCGAGTAGAGGGCCCAGGACAGTCTCCAGAGGCACCTTCACCTGCTTCAGCCCTGACCAATAGGAAGCCCATTGCACAGCGAAGTCTGTCAGAGAAGGGAATGCCTCCACTTCTCCCAAGAGTGATGAAGACAGATGGGTGAGGAAGGGCAGAGGGAACCAAGTTGAGTTAGGAGTGGTGAGGGGGGAATGGGGTAGCTGGGGGGCAGTGGGGAGGCAGGGGTTAATGGAGCTGGGCATCACTGGCTTTGATGTGGTGGTTTGGGTGGGGGTAGGGGCTGGGGGAGGGGGAGCAGTAATTACCGAGTTAGACAGAGCAGGACAGGACAGGCGGGCGGGCACAGGCCCGGGCCCAGCCGCCTCAGCAGCCGTCAGGCAACATTTTTCTGCCCCTTCTCCACCACCCACCTCCCCCACCCCCACCCACAGCCCCAGGGCTCAGGGCTCCCTCTGCTGGCTTGTGGGAGGTGGGGGTCAGTGTGGGGACCTTAGGAGCAGGGGCGGGGAAATAGAGGGAGGCTGACTTGGAGATCCTTCAGAGGGCATTGGGCAACCAGTGGGCTGTGATCCCTTTGGCCTCAGTGATCCACCCAGGAGGGCCTGCTGGGGAAGAGGAGGGTCCTAGAGGGTACATTTGGTCCAGGAGCAGGGCTGGATGGAGGAGGAGGAGACGCAGGGATCCAAGCTGAGAAGAAATAGCAAAGAGTTGGAGAAAAGGTTGTTCTTGGAAATCCACAATGCTGCCTGCACCCTACGGTTTGCCCTAAACTGGGCAGGCTCAAAAGATGAATAAGGGTGTGAGTGGGAAGACAAACACCAGTAGTTGGAGGAAGCCCACTCTCTGGACAGGTTCTCTGCATCTGTAATCTGGGAGGGAGGTGGATATTACTATTTTCATTTGACAGTTGAAGAAACTGAGGCTCAGGAGGTTAAGTCTCATCATCCATCTAATGAAGACTAAGTGCCAACTTCACATGCTAGGGACTCACTCAACATCATAGAACAAGCAAATGGCAGAGCCCGGATCCAAACTCAAGTC
The DNA here is from genome assembly GCF_003255815.1 of Theropithecus gelada. NCBI lineage: Eukaryota > Metazoa > Chordata > Mammalia > Primates > Cercopithecidae > Theropithecus > Theropithecus gelada. Next base: position 95,518,509 of record NC_037680.1, read on the forward strand.
TGGTGGATCCCAAAAAACCCTGAGTGTACTCCATGAATGCCCACGCATGAGCTTATTGTCTTTTGATGAGTTTTCTACCTAGTTGGAAAGATAAGACAAGCAAACATGAAAAATTAATTATACCACTGGCAGGATAACAAACACTCCCCTCCCCCCCACAAATGAGTGACACCTTGGGAGATGCATGGAGGAAGGTCGGTGGGGATTGGGGCCCAGGGAGGCTCCTTAGGGCAAGTGGGATCTGAGGTGAGTTTGGAGAGATGCTAAGATTTTGATGACTTAGGGTGGGTCTGAGTCCAGAAGTTTAGCGATGTTATCTGGAATATATTTGGAGTTAATCAACCCTGCTAGGAGTGTGGAGGATGCTGTGGGAGGCCACCGGAAGTCTTCTGATATCTAACGTGCCCATTTCCCTACAGCACTGTTTGTGTTTGAAATATTCATCTACTGTGTCTTGCAATAGGGATCCCCCCACCAGTGGCCAGAGTCAGTTGTCTCCTGTCTTGCTCATCTGCATAACGAGGGTGAGATGGGTGGGGCTGAACTGGGGGATCTCTGACATTGTTCTTGTCCCTCTGACTCAAGCGATGGAAAGGTAGGTTAGGCCAGAAATCTAGGACCTCCAGGGCTTAGGTCTACAGATGTTGCCAACAGGGACTGGCTGGCCCCTGATACCACATCCCTGGGCAATTGATCCTACCAACCATGGTCCTTAGTAGAGAGACCTTGGTGCAGGCCAAGCCGGTTAGAATGACCATCCATAGGCTTGCCCCTTCTTGTCCACAACTTATTTCTTTCAGGGGTAGCCTCATTTTTTTCTATGCCCAGGAATGGCTGTTTGATGAGGATCCCAGATCCTATATATTGTGTATGACCACCACTGTGCGTCAGCCCCCAAAACAGGCAAATTCTCCCAAAGGAGCACATCTTCTCTGGGCTGATCCCAGGCCAATGCTGACCCAAAGGCCTGAAAAGCAGAGTTCACTGTCTAAGGAAGCATAAAGGAAGGAAGGTGAAAGGTGAGTGGGGATGGGGGAGATATTACTTGATGTGGTGTCAAAAGCCAAAGTTATAGGGGGTATGTGAGTCTCTCATGCTAACTCCTCAGTTTTTCTGAAGCCCACAAAAGGAACTGACTTGCTCAGAGTGGCTCAGCCCACACAGAGTTGACAGAAACCAGAGATCGGAAGCAAAGCTTGGTGTTTTGCCCAATGCCCCCTGCCACGCCCCTTCTGGAGTTTCATTTCCTATGTATTTAGGATGGGAGCAAGGACAGGAGGGCAGGGAACAAACTGGTCCCTTGGGATTCTAGCTGCTACTACTGCCCATCCCTCCCCCTGACCAGCTTGTAAACAAGTCTAGTTCCCAGGCAGCCAGCCAGCCTGGGGAGCCAGACCCAGACCAGGAACTGGCTCTGGGGCAGCCCCCCAGCCCCAGCCCCACCTCCTGAAAGTCCCTGGCCTCCATACTCCTCATGATTCTCCCTGTCTCTAGTCCCTGCGAAACAGAGAAGGTCAAGAGGTTTTTGTCTTTCTGTCTTGCTCATCTCCACTCCCTCCTGCCTTCTTAAGGGAGGAGGAGGGAGAGGAGAAGGATGGGGTAGAGTAACCTTGGGAAGATAAAGCCAGTCTACCCTGGGAAAGTAGGGAGTTAGCAGAGGGCAGGGTTGAGGAGGAGGGGCTGGGGAACTTAGAAGTAGGGGCAGCGGGGGTGGGGAAGATGAGCTTGCAGAGTCCCCGACTCACAGGTGGAGCCCCAGACATAAGGAGCTGGATGACTGCAGAGAGGACTCATTCCCTGCCTCTGACTCTCAGTGGGGGAAAAGAGCATGTTTGAGGAAATGAACTAGGAGTCATGAAATAAGATGTGGACAGGGGCCTGGGCTCAAGTGAGAACTTTCTCTTAGATGGCTTGTTTATTCATTCAAAACCACATATTAAATGATGTTTGTTGTATAATATACTACAGGTATTATTCACATATAGCACAGAATTCATACTATACAATTTCATTTGTAATACAAATTGGGGTTGGGGGAGGATATAAACTAAGTACCTAAGTCTTCCAGGAGATGCAAAGGAAAATAAGGCAGTCCTAATGCTCAAAAAGCTCATAGTCTTATCTCCTGACCCTGCACAGCCATGTTGGAAGCTGCCTCCAATCCTTCTTATAATGAGGTAGGATATATGGGCAGCGGAGGGACAGATAGATTGATGGATCCATAGAGACCAATCAACTCTCAAAAGTCACTGGGTCACTGGGGTGCCCTGACCCACCCTCCATTGCTTTACTTATCTAGGCTGGGAAAGGGTGGGGGCCAGTGCTGGGCTGGTCTTAAGTACACAGGAAGGAAGATGTGGTCTGTAGCCTCTCCATTGAGAGACATCTGGTTCCTGAGCTACTTGGGTAAGGATGACAGCAGCAACCTGATTTTGTGTGTGTGTGTGAGTGTGTGCGCGCTCCGTGAGAATGCACGTGCACACACACGTGTTTGTGTTGTAGACCATAAAGGACTGAGCTTACTACACATCTTCCTGCACCACCTCTTCAAGCACCTCTGTCCTTAGTGTTGAGAGTTCTACCTTAAGACCTAAATTCCTCTTGCTTCTATTTAAGACCATCACATTTCATTGTTGTGGAGCCAGAACATGCCTGGGCAGCCTGTACTTGTGGAGCAAATGGGGACAGTGGGGCGGATATGCACTAAAGCAACACTGAAAAGTAGGCCACCTTGACCTCTGGCACCACTTACCAGCATTCTCTATATTTTCTATCTCCTGGGACCCCTACCCCCACCCAGTTTTTTTTTCTGCCCTCTGCTGAAGAACTTTTGAGTGGTCTCTAATTACCCTCTGTTCCCAAATGCTCTACTCATTCCTTTGAGATGGGGATCCCAGCTAAGTGTTCAAATAGGAGCAAGCTGATGAAAGTGGTTCCCCAGGTGTGAATCCCTACAGAATTAACCTTCAGGGGTCTGCTGTACAGAAACGAAATGTCAGCTCTCTCCTCAGGCAGAATGAATGTCAGGAGTGGAGGGATTTCTGGAAGTGCATGAAACTTCCCATGGAGTCTTCCCCTACCAAGCCAAACATTGCCTGCCCCCCAGCAGTGATGTCACCCCAATAGGTAGGGCTTGGTTCACTGCCATTCTGCTCAGAGAAGGCAACAGATCCTTGGCTGTGTGTGGTGGCTCATGCCTGTAATCCCAGCACTTTGGGAGGGCAAAGCAGGCAGATCACCTGAAGTCAGGAGTTTGAGACTGGCCTGGCCAACATGGTGAAACCTTGTCTCTACTAAAAGTACAAAAAAATCAGCCAAGCGCGGTGGTGCACACCTCTAGTCCCAGCTATTTGGGAGGCTGAGACATGAGAATTGCTTGAACCTGGGCAGTGCAGGTTGCAGCAAGGTGAGATCGCGCCAGCGCACTCCAGCCTGGGTGACAGAGCGAGACTCTGTCTCAATTAAAAAAAAAAAAAAGAGCCACAGATCCTGGAGCAGGAGAAGGGTCAGTGTCACCTACTTTCCAACAATGCTTCAGAGACCTGGCCCCCAGCTCCTTCCTCCTGCTCTCCAGTTCAGGGACACAGAAGATATCAGGGTAGGAGGTCCCACCTTAGAGATGAAAGCCCAACACACCCATTTTACAGGAGAAACTTGGGCTACGGAGGGGGTGTGACTTTTCTCAGCAAGGCTCCATTCCCTACCCATTCTGACATCTTGTGGCATTCTCTCTTCCTGGGATTGTTCTTGCCTTTCATCCGGGCTGTTCAGCTGACACATATCCAGCTTGTGGTCCACTAGGACCATATCATTCCTTGATACTGCTTACTTTTCTTTGGTATCTCTTGATGACACATACTTTCTTTCCCTTGACAGCCTTCTTGATCTTTCTTCTGTGATTTCTTTTCCTTGTCACCCTTTTGGGCTACACGTTTGAGTTTTAACTTTGGTTTACCTGGTGCCAGCTGCTTTCACCTTCAGTCAAATTTCGATAAGGATTTATTTGCAAAGATGTGCGCAGGAAGATAAGATTGAATCTTTGCTCTGTAGCAATTATCAGAATAGACTCTAGTTAAGAGGGGACGCAGACATGGAATAGTAGGAGAGCCAGGCAGGACAATCTCAAGTGCAGTTTGGGGGTAGGGTGGGAGGGCATGTCTCAGCTCCCGGCTGGGGGCTAAGTAGGGCTGGTCTCCCTCCCTTCCACCCCAAGCCCTTATAAGGGTTGTACCCCTGACTTGCTATTATCTGCTTTCCAGGGCTGTGGGCAGCCCCTTGGTTATGGACCCTATCAGCATCTGCAGGAAGGCACGGCGGCTGGCCGGGAGGCAGGCCGAGTTGTGCCAGGCTGAGCCGGAAGTAGTGGCAGAGCTAGCCCGGGGCGCCCGGCTCGGGGTGCGAGAGTGCCAGTTCCAGTTCCGCTTCCGCCGCTGGAACTGCTCCAGCCACAGCAAGGCCTTTGGACGCATCCTGCAGCAGGGTCAGTGTGGGGAGAGGGCGGAAGTGGGGCTGCCTTCTCCAGGCTGGGGGACCCGAGGAGTCGGGAGCTGGTTCGCTGAAGTTGCCTGAGCCCTACTTCCCCGTCGCATGTATCTGGGCACTCTGCAAGGACCCTGCCTCCCAGGCCCCTGGTCCCAGGTTTCAGGTCCCAGGCCCCAGCTGACCGCCCCAACCCGTGCTGATTGCACCTCTCTGCATTCGCAGACATTCGAGAGACGGCCTTCGTGTTCGCCATCACCGCGGCGGGCGCCAGCCACGCCGTCACGCAGGCCTGTTCCATGGGCGAGCTGCTGCAGTGCGGCTGCCAGGCGCCCCGCGGGCGGGCCCCTCCCCGGCCCTCCGGCCTGCCCGGCACCCCCGGACCCCCTGGCCCCGCGGGCTCCCCGGAAGGCAGCTCCGCCTGGGAGTGGGGAGGCTGCGGCGACGACGTGGACTTCGGGGACGAGAAGTCGAGGCTCTTTATGGACGCGCGGCACAAGCGGGGACGCGGAGACATCCGCGCGTTGGTGCAACTGCACAACAACGAGGCGGGCCGGCTGGTGCGTAAGGGCACGACGGAGTGAGTGTGTGCGGAAATGTGAGTGTGTGCGCAGGAGCGTGCTTGAGAAAGTGTGGGCAGGAGTGAGGGCGTGTAGGTGGAGGGGGCGTTAATGTGTGGGGGAGTGGGCATGTGCGGAAAGACGGGCTGCAAGCATGGATGGACATGTGGGAGGAGGGGTGTCCAACCTCAAGAAGGAGTCACTTGGGGGTCTAAGAAGGCCAGATGCTGGGCGGTACAGTGGGAAGAATGGGGAAGGGATACTCAGGGAATAGGACTGAGGGTCTTTAGTGACCCCAGGTAGAGAGGGCACAGCTTCAAGACAGGACAGGTGAAGCAAAGCTTGCAGTGGGTAGGGGGTCTGGATGCCTGGGCAGGGGCAGAGGAATAAAACAAAGGTGGGGATGAAAGACAGGATAGAAGCTAGGGCAAGGTCTGGGGACTGGGTAGAGGGAAGTCAGGGGGAGTGAGAGAGGCCTAGAAAGAGTTTGAACATGTCTGAGGGGCAATGGAAAAGAGCGAAGGACAGGGAACCAATCCTGGTGGAGGTTGGAGGGAGTCAGGTGGAGGCCAGGACAGCTGTGACCAATTCTGGGCACTTGCCAACTGGCTGCCCAGCAACCCTAGCCCAGGTCTCACCTGCCCAGAGCTATGGCAGCCTCTCCTCTCCCCTCTGTATTGAGGAGAGCCCCAGGAGCTCTCCTTCAGGAGCAAGAAGGTTGTCTGGGTGTGATGGTTCCAGGAGGGGGCAGGGTAGACTCATGCTGTGGACAAAAGGTCAGGTTAGCCCCTGGATTCTGAGCTTCCAAAAATGATTTTCTTGGGTCTTCTGAGCCATCAATCCTTGGCGGGGTTGGAAATCTTAGACCCTGCTTCAAACAGTGAATAGGGGAGAGGCCGCCTGGGTTCCACTCTCAGTACTGCATTCCCAGCCGGCCCTCCTGCACCCTATGCCTCAGTTCTAGGGTTCTCCAGGGACACCGCCATACATACCGTGTCCTCTAGGGTTCGGGCCTGAGGCATCGGGCAGGGAGAGGAGGGGGCCCGAAGAGGAATGTCCGGACAGGCCCACATACCTGCCGAGAGGGCTGGGGCGGGATGGCGGAGACAGACGCCCAGGCGGCTGGCTCTGCATCTCTGTTCAGCCCCGCCTGGGGCTGTGAGGGGTAGGAATGAGGGGGCCAGGTTGGCAGGGGGCTGGCTAGGCCTCCACAGCTGCCACCTCCCCCCTCCTCCAGAGAGAATCTCATCCCTGCTGTCCATTCTGCTTTCTCCCCCACCCCCTGGCTTTGGACCCTGGAATCTCTGCGCTGCATATTGTCCCCCGTCTCCCTGCTTCGTCATCATCATACTACTCCATCCTCACCATTCCTCCTGCTCCTCCCTTCCGAGCTGTCCTTTCCTTGATTTCCTCCTCCTGAACTTGCGGTCTCCTTCTTTTGTCTGCATTTTCCTCTTCCTTTCACTTCCCATTCCCAATCTTATTTTCTGTCCATCCACTGGGCCCTTCCCTGCACCCCCATCTGTCCACATGCGTCCGCCCCTCTGCTCCCCGCAGGCCGTGCGGAGCCACACGCGCACCGAGTGCAAATGCCACGGGCTGTCGGGCTCGTGCGCGCTGCGAACCTGCTGGCAGAAGCTGCCTCCGTTTCGCGAGGTGGGCGCGCGGCTGCTGGAGCGCTTCCACGGCGCCTCACGCGTCATGGGCACTAACGACGGCAAGGCCCTACTGCCCGCGGTCCGCACGCTCAAGCCGCCGGGCCGAGCGGACCTCCTCTACGCCGCTGATTCGCCCGACTTCTGCGCCCCCAACCGACGCACCGGCTCCCCCGGCACGCGCGGCCGCGCCTGCAATAGCAGCGCCCCGGACCTCAGTGGCTGCGACCTGCTGTGCTGCGGCCGCGGGCACCGCCAGGAGAGCGTGCAGCTCGAAGAGAACTGCCTGTGCCGTTTCCACTGGTGCTGCGTAGTGCAGTGCCACCGCTGCCGTGTGCGCAAGGAGCTCAGCCTCTGCCTCTGACCCGCCGCCCGGCACCTAGACTGACTTCGCGCAGCGGTGGCTCGCACCTCCGGGACCTCAGGGCACCAGCACCGGGCGCCGCTTGAGCCCAGCCTCTCCCTGCCAAAGCCCAACTCCCATGCCTCTGGAAATGGTGAGGCAACGGACTTGAGAGGAACACCCACCTACGAAGGCCCAGGGCGCCGGACGGCCCCGAAAAGGCGCTCCGGGAGCGTTTAAAGGACACTGCACAGGCCCTCCCTACCCTTGGCCTCTAGGAGGAAACCAACAAGTCAGTCTAAAGGCCTCTGGATACTGGGCTCCCCAGAACTGCTGGCCATGGGATGGTGGGTGAGGTTAGTATCAATAAAGATATTTAAACCACTAGGGCTGGACCCACAGTTTGCGGGGAGACCCATCTTCAGGCTGCCAGGCTCCAGAAGAAGGTAGTTTTGCTAGAACTAGCACCTTAGGGGCCATCACCTGGGTCCCTATCTCCCGACCAGGTTGGCCTCTCCTGGAAACTCACTATCCCCCCTTGGTATTCTTCTTGTTCACTCCTGTCACACATCTAGGGCCTGGATCTGCAAGCCGGAGAAGAACTAGCAATTCCTCTTTAAAGGGACAGGGGCATCAGAAGCTTCCGATGGTATGCTCAGCTCTCAAACTCGTCCTTGTCTTAATTTTTAGGGCATTGTGTCTGTTTCTGTGACTCCTGGGGAATTTCTGGGTAAACTTTTGGGGATACCTAAGCCCATGGGATTAAAGCACTTTATAAACTGTAGAATGTGATGAACACATGTTATTAGCTCCACCAGGTTTTGTTACCATCAAAACTAACTTCACCCCCATTCACATTGAAAAGACTGCCCAGAACAGCATTTCTAATCACACTTAGAGGGAGAGGAAGCAAGTTTGTCCCAACATTTCTCTTGGCACCCAGTAATATTTCCTTCCTTCTGGTTCCTCTTGGGAAGCTGATGGTGAAAGTGAGGAGACAGAGAGCAGTTCTGGCTTCTCCAGAGCTGAAACTTTAGCTCTCATCTTCCTCCAGAGAGAAAGAGGGAGGGCATAGCCCAACTTCCAGGACTCAGAGCCTCCAACTTTCCTCCAGTCCAAATACTGCAATGGGGAATGATTCCCCCATGAAGGTATGGAAGACAAAAAAAAATGAGCTTTGGGGTCAGACACTCTGGGTTTGCAGTTGGTGCTGCTGCTTAGAACTTTACAACATAGGCCAAGTTAGCCTCATTTTCTTTATACAAAGGGATTTCGCTCTGTTTCAGTTATCCATTGCTACATAACAAACAACCCCAAAGTAATTACTTCTCAGGATTTTTGAGGTCATGATTTGTCAGAACTCGGCTCGGTAAGTCCGCTCTATGCAGCAGAACCATTGGCTTGGGTTCACATGGCTGCATTCTGCTGCAGTATTGACTGTGCTGTGCTGGACAGTCCAAGAAGCCCCCACTCACATGTCTAGGACACAGAGCTTCTCTTGTGCTCTCATTCTCTCCATGTGGCTAACTTGGGCTTCCTTGCTGCATGTTAGCCTTAGGATAGTCAGACTCCTTACATAAGACTGACTTTTTTTTTTTTTGAGACGGAGTCTCACTCTATCCCCCAGGTTGGAGTGCAGTGGCAGGATCTCGGCTCACTGCAAGCTCCGCCTCCTGGATTCATGCCATTCTCCTGCCTCAGCCTCCCAAGTAGCTGGGACTACAGGCGCCCGCCACCACACCTGGCTTTTTGTATTTTTAGTAGAGATGGGGTTTCACCGTGTTAGCCAAGATGGTCTTGATCTCCTGACCTTGTGATCTGCCTGCCTCAGCCTCTCAAAGTGCTGGGATTACAGACGTGAGCCACCGCGCCTGGCCAAGACTGGCTTTTAAAAGAGAGTGTACCAAACTTGAAGGCAGAAGCTGTAAGTCTCTTAAGTCCAGCTTTGGAAGTTACATAGCATCACTGTAACTCTGTATTGGTCAAAACAGGTCACAGAGCCAGGCAAAATTCAAAAGGAGGGAAAATTAATTCCACCTCTCAATGGGAGGAGTGGCAAAGAATTTGCAGCCATCATAATCTGTCCCACACCCTCGCAGGATTGTTGGGATAATTTTTTTTTTGAGATATGAAAGACTGTAGCATAGCTCATGATACATAATTTGTCAAACATATGTTTAATAAATGATAGTTACTGTGAGAATGGGGATAGACATATGATGCTTTGCAGATATTGGGCAGGCCCTGATTGCAAATGAAGGTACCTGACTTTTAGCTGAGGCCAAACAGAATTAATGAATGGCTCTTACACCGGGGAAGTCCAGAGGTTAGTTTGAATTCAGGTACAACTGAACCCAGGGGCTCACATGGTGTCACAGGCTTCTTTCTCATCTCCTTCCCTCTCCCTCACCTCTGCATCTATTGTTTCTGCTTATCTCTGCCTCTCTTGGCATACTGTCCTCATTGTCTCCTCCTGCAGACTTTCTCCATGACAGCTCTATATGCAGTCTTAGATCCAAAAAAAGGAAGAATGACCTTCCCAGTTGTCTCCAACAGAAGTCCCAAGGACTTCTGTTCAGCTTGGTCATTTGCCTATTCCTGAACCAATAATGGTGTCCAGGGAGATGACGTCTAGGGAGATGCCTGCAATTGACAGCCTCTCTAGAACCACAGGGGGGCGGGGTGGGCACCGGGAGCAAAGCACAGTTCTTCAAATAAAACAGAAGGAAAGGGAGCTTATTCTGGATGTAACAGACCGTGGCTTCCAGGACCCCTGTCCTTCCCCCGCAGTGCCCCTGCATTCACTCGGTGACCTAGCCTGCTTCAACCCTCAAGGCTCATGGTGGGGAGGGGTGTCAGGCTGCAGTGGGAAGGTTGAGGCACCAGGGTTTTCCTTCTGCCTCTTCTTGGCTCCCTTGGGTCAAATGTCTGGGCTTCAGAGAAGTCATGGAGATTTTGGACTTAGAACTCCTTGACCAAAGGAAACTCTGTTAACTTACCAAAGGAGACAGTGGAAATACATAATGGTCCACATAGAGGATAAATGAAGCTCCCTGAGGGCAAGGTTTATATTCACAGATCTGCTTCCCCAAAGCTCTGCTCTTCAAACAAAAAAAACCCCCCAAAACCCAAACTCCTGCACTTCTCTCAGAGACCACCAGGGGGCATGCGGAGCCCAGCTTCTCTATTAACACAGAGAGACAGGACCTGCAGGACATCTGGGAAACTCAAGGGAGTGGTGGGCAGGAGAGGATAGGACTGAAAGGAAGCAAGGAGACCTACAAACAGCTTGGGTCAAGCTTCTAGGGTTCCAGACTGTCTGAGACGTCTGGGCAGGCCCAGACCTAGGGCTGGGATGCCAGCCTTCCGGTCTCTACCACTGCTGGGTCCTGCAGGGGGTGAGATAGGGTAGATGATGCTGGACATCTTCCTCCACAATGCCAGAGAGGGAAGCTGGGAAAGTGGCATGAACTGGCACCACCCTAGGCAGGTTAAAAGGAATTCAGAGGAAGTAGTATGATACAATGAAAAACGCCTCGTTTGCTAGCTTGACCTTGGTCAATCAGTTAACCTTTCTGAGCACTTCCTATCACCTAATAGGGGTCCCTGATTGCTTTTTAGCACATTGGGAGAATGCACTTCCATCTTTAAACTGCTGGTCGTATGTTACTAGTCCATCTTCTGTGACCAAGCCCTGAAGGTGTCTGGGCACTGCCTTCTATGAAGATTGGGAATGATGACCCGGGAGGTACCATTGGGACTTCTAGCCTCATCTTCTTTGAGCCCTGAGATAGATCCGTGCTCTCTCCTTGCTGCCTGGGAAGGGGCCGGAAGTAGAGCTCCCACCACCACCCACCCCTGCTCATCCAGCTGCTCAGCCCCAGGCAGTCTGAGCCATCAAAGTCCCCTGCTGGCTGAGTGGCAGGGGACATGTGGAACTGGGGAGATGGGGGAAGTGCACAGAGGCACCCCAGATGTGCGTGTGACCACATCAGGAACAGGCAGAACACAGGCAGATGGGTGAGGAGGCCGAGTGGAAGGCCTAGGATCAGCCTGAGACCACGGGCTCGGGGAACATTTCCCTTCTCTTTCAATAACCAAATACATTAGGAGTTTGGGGAGACTGGAGCAACAAGCCATTCCCCCTTACCTTGCTGAGGGTTGGTGGCCCCTAAGGCCTGGACAACGGGATGAAGAGCCCCCCTATTGGTCTGTGGCTCCTTGGCTTTCTTCTACCCCAAGACAAACTTCTCCAGCTGGGCACCAGGACGGGGCTGGGGCTGGACTGGGCTAGGCTCGGGTTGTGAGGGTCCCACCTGTTCTCACCCCTATGCTTCCCCGGCCCTTCCTCCCTGTGACCTTCTCCAGAGCTGCCACAGCTGGAACCATTCTCCAAGCTGCCTTTCATCCCCAGTGCTCCCCCGCCCCCCAGTGGCCCCTGTAATTGTGGTCTTAGGCGGTGGCTGCGGGGGCTGGGGCTGGGCTGAGGGCCAGGGCCCAGGGCAGGGCCAGGGTGGGGACTAGGGGGTGCCGATAGGGGCTTGGCCATGGTGTGGGTCATATGGGGCTGGAACCCCAGCTGCAGACATTCTCTGGGCCTCACCTACATACTTGCCAAGGCTCTGGACTGACACAGACCCTCCCCTCCCTTCACTGAGAAGTGCTCTGACTTGGGTACTCCTAGACCCTCCTGACACCAGGGCAGAGCCACGCCTGAGTGCAAGCCTCAGGAATCACTATTTGCCTCCTGAGTTGTTTTTTTTAAGAAAAGGTCTTCTCTGTCTCCTTTGCATCTCTGTATTTCACAGACAGTGGAGGTGGGGGAGCAAAGAGACCCCCCTCATCAGAGAGATGCCAAAGGAAACTAAATCAGCTCCTCAATCAGGTCAGCAGCATTTCCCAAAAGGAGTCCCCACCAGAATCACTGGGGATGCTAGCTAGAAAGACAGACCCCCAGGCCTTTCCCTGGAAAGGCTGATTCAACTGCATGGGGCCTGGAATCTGCATTCCCACAATGGCCCACCCCAGGGGATACTTGTGCTGCATCAAGCGTGGGAAATGCTAGTGTGAGTGGAGGATGGAGAATAAGGACATCTGCAAGCTGATTAAGAATCCCTTCCCTGTGTCATGTTCCTAATTCTTTCTGGGCCTCAGTATCCCCAACAGCCAGTGAGAACATGACTCTCTAGCTTGCTGGTGTCTTCTCCCATCCTGGGCTGGTGCCTGCCTCCTGTGTTGAGTCTGGTCCCACCCCTACCCTTACCGCTTACCCTTCCCAAATGCTAGTCCCAAGCTGTCCCCATTTCTGCAGCATGGTGGGGAGAGTGGGGAGGGCAGGGGGCAGTTGGGGTCAAATAAGGCTCTGGCTGACGCAGTCTGCTTGCTGCCCCTGGCTGTTTTCCTGCAGTCCAGCCAGACTGCTCCCCACCCCGCACTGCCCCACCCCCACCCCCAGCAGCCTCAAGCCCTTAATTCCTGACAGCTGCGGTGGCTGCCAGCAGAGATGAGGGGGAAAGGAGGGGGGAGTATGCCGTCAGCCTGCTGTTGCTCAGGCTGCCCCCACCACCTGACAGTCTGGGGACAAGGAGGGCCCCACCCCCCCTTCAATTCCCCAGGGATGGGCAATTCCAGGAATGGGCACTTTTTTGTCTCTGAGCCCAGAGGCTCCCATAGTTTTGTCCCTAAGCCAGCAGGGGCTCTCTTCAGAGAGAGGGGCGTGTGTGTAAAGTGTGGGAGGCTTGTGCCCATTTTACAGAGGAGGATGCCGAGGGCACAGGGCAGGAGCAGGATCCACTATTAGGGCCCAGGCTAGCAGCAGAAACAGAAGGCAGAGCTGCCTTTCCCCTACCTTCTGGCTCTCAGGCCCTTGCTTGGGCCCAGCACACTTGCCCTATATCGAGGAGGGGCCCAGTGTTCAGTTGGGGTGGAGGGACAGGAAGAGATCTCAGCGAGAAGTAGACCTGAGCCAGGAGGCTGGTATTAGGGAGCTCCTAGAGGACCATGTGCAGGTGGGGCCAGGGAGGGCCAGGACAAGACAGAGTATCTGCGGGCGCAGGCAGGCAACACTCAGTGTTGGGGCGGCAGCTGCTGCGCTGGGAGTCAGGAGAGCTGCGTTCGGTGCTAGTTCTTCCGCTAATTTGCTGTGTGATCTCTTTGAGCCTCGATATTTTCTTGTGAAATAAAGGGGAGCTAAGTAAACTATCTCAAGGGCCACTTCTAGGGTTAAAAGGCTCTCCAACGCCTCTTCCCAGGGCGTGCCACCCAGGGCGCTCCTACGCAAGCATTTACTGGGGGCCTGACACTGCTGCCTCCCCGGGCTCACTGAGGAGAAGAGGTGGTTCCTATGAGCTGCATTTCACAAAGGGGCAGAGGGGGTCTCCGTGAGCAGGAGCAGGAGGCACCTGTTTAAGGTCACACAGCAAAGGAGAGTAGAAGCCAGAGGCTGCCAAACTCCTCTGCAGGAGCCCACACCTGCCTAACACCAGGCAGGCCTGGGGGAAGTCCCTCCTCTGGTCGGGGAGGCGAAACAGAGAGGCCGGCCCATCCCCACCAGCCCCTGCAGGTGTGTGTGTTGGGGTGGGGTGGGGGCGCTCCCCAGCAGCTGCGTCTCAGCCAGGCACACACACCTCGCGGTAACACATATCCCCCACACAACCCAGCGCGCTCCACGCACAGGCTTCTTCCTGTGCACGCGCGCACAGACCCCAACACCTTTCCCTTTCCTGCCCTCAGCAGGGACGCTCCCACCCCCAGTCCCCAGCGGACGCAGTGGCCTCGGGACTCGTACACGCCTCCACGCCCCGCCGCGTGACGTCACGTGGGGTAGAGCCCTGAGACACTAAATGGTGGGGTGGGGGGAGGAAAGGGAAGGCGGCAGAGCTCCCCGAGCCGGGACAGTCACTTACTCTCCAGGCAGTGGGGCCCGACACAGACCGCGCCGCCCCTGCCAGCCCGCCTCGCACGCCCTCGGAAGCGCAGGCTCCCGGCGCTGCGCTGGAGGGCTCCCCGGCACCCCAGCCTCCCGTCCCCAGCCCGCTGCACCTCCAGGCCCCCCTTACCCTTGAGAGGCACCGGGAGTTGTCGCGGGGGGGCCTCGGGAAATTCCCCGGACCCCTGTGCCAGGAGGTGCCCGGTTCGCCCGCTCTTCACCCCCCGCCCCCCCCGAGGGCGGTGCCCGGGGGTGCTGCCCCATGGAGCGGGAAGGCGGGCGCCGTCTGCTCCGGGAGCCCTGACCCGAGTCGGAGTTGTATGTCGCAGCCGCCCCGACCCCCCGCCGATCATGCGCCGGCGCCCCTGGCTCTCCAGTCCCACCGGGCTGTGAGCCCCCCATTCCCAGCCCGTCAGGGCCTGCGCGCCATGGGCAGCGCCCACCCTCGCCCCTGGCTTCGGCTCCGACCCCAGCCCCAGCCGCGGCCAGCGCTCTGGGTGCTCCTGTTCTTCCTACTGCTGCTGGCTGCTGCCATGCCCAGGTGAGCCCTCACCTCATGCTCCGCCCTCCTAGAGAGTTGAGACCCCGGGCCCGCAGGGGCCTCTGATGCTCTTGCTGGGGTAGAGGACCCTGGAAGAAGGGAGGGACAGGGTCATAGGAAAGTGCTAGTGCCCAACCAAAGGCAGTGAGCTCCCTCATAGGAGGGGGTTGGACTGGTGACAGGATATGGGCAGTCCAGGGAGACAAGGCAGTGCCCAGGAGTATGATGGCAACTAGGAGCGGAGGTGTGTGTGTGGGGGAGCAAGTGCCAGTCTGGAGTTCCTGCCCTGTTGGGGGAATGCACCCCCACCCCAGGAGTAAGCCCAAGCTGCCTCACTCCTTCCTGCAGCTCAGCACCAGGTAGCGGCAGGGGTTGGAAGGCTGGAAGAGGGTAGCCCAGGTGGGATCAGTGAGAGACTGCAGCTGCAAGAGCTGTGTGTGTGTGTGTGTGTGTGTGTGTGTGTGTGTTTTCAATCGAGCCCAGGATCCCAGCAAACTGTGTTGGTAAACAGCAGTTTCTGTATGTGCCCATGTGTGCATGTGAAAGCTCATGGGTCAATGTATGTTAAGATGAACACATGTGTAAATGGGAGTGTCTTTGTGTGTGTGTTTGTAACTATGATGAAGTGTTCATGTGTGTAAGTGTGCTGGGGTTGGGTTTGTGTGTCTACCACAATGTGTGCAGAGGTGTGTCTGTGTGAATGTGACTGAAACATATCTGTGGGAGTGGGCTCCTGGGGAACCCTGTGTGTATGGGCATCTATGCCTGGGAATGTGCATAGGAAATACTGTGGCCACAGCATGGTGGATGTGTGTGCATTTGCACGTTTACCTGTGTGGGTGTGCAGCTAGCTGAGTGAGTCTCATTGAGCAGGATGATTGTGAGGAGGTCAAGGAAACAGGAATGTGGAGGAGTGTACTGATGGGCCCAACCTTCAGAAGCAGAGGTTGGAAGAGGGAGTGATTATGGCCTTTGGGACAGAGTGTGTGTTGTTAGATGGGGTTCTCCTGGTCCCCCGAAAACACGTACTCACTCCACCCCACATGTCTGCAGGTCAGCACCCAATGACATTCTGGACCTCCGCCTCCCCCCGGAGCCTGTGCTCAATGCCAACACAGTGTGCCTAACATTGCCAGGCCTGAGCCGGCGGCAGATGGAGGTGTGTGTGCGTCACCCTGATGTGGCTGCCTCAGCCATACAGGGCATCCAGATCGCTATCCACGAATGCCAACACCAATTCAGGGACCAGCGCTGGAACTGCTCAAGCCTGGAGACTCGCAACAAGATCCCCTATGAAAGTCCCATCTTCAGCAGAGGTAGCTGCCCCTCACCCCTGCCCCTGCCCCTCACCCCTCACCCCTGCCCCTGCCTGCCCCATCTAGCATCTCCACCTCAGAATCTATTCCCAGCCGTTTCTAACCCACTGCCTCAAGTTGGCATCCTCCCATCCCCACATGCCCATCTGCTGGCCGTGCTGCTTTCCTTCCTCTTTCTGGTCTCAGGCCATGGGGACAGAGAAATGGGGCAAATTTGTCTCCAGACTCGGCTGTTTAGGCTGAGAGTGGCAGGTTCCATGCCTGAGAACTAGACTCCTGGGTCATCCTGCCCTATCACTGACACTGCATATCTCAAACCCAGGAAATATCTGTACTTGTCGCTTGCCTCTACTTACCCTCTACTTAGAAAACCACATTTAGGATGGGGAGCCCATGAGGAAGAACCCAGAATCAGCATGAGGAGGGGTTGAGGAATTTTTCCAATGGTGCAGGTGGAGGCAGCCTGGACAGGTAAAAAGTCTGCCCTACTGCAGAAGCTCTTCCCGGCGGGGGACACCACCAGCCTGTGTGTCATCCCCGCTGCCTCTGGAAAACCCTCTCTGAATCAGAGGTGCTGGGTGTGTGTGTGCCTGTGTGTAGTGGCTCCTGCCAGCAGGCCTGGTAGGCCTGTCAACTCCTCTTCCCCTCACAGCTCAGAGGAGCCGCAGCGCATTCCCTGTCCTCCCTCCCCGACTTCTGGGTGACCCACCCTGACAATACCAGAGTGGCTTGGGCTGGGGATGGCAGGAGGTTTTGTCACTCACTTCTGCCTCACACCCACCTCCTGGCCTGGTATCTCAGGCCTTTACTCAGATCTTTTGGGAAGGATGGGGGCCCTGCCTCTGGGATGGGCCTAGCTGGGTATCTATCTCCCCTCTCAGTGGCTTGTGTGGGACATTGTGGGCACCCCTTAGCCCTAGCTTCTTAGGTCTTGTCCAATTTTCAGTGGAGGTGGAGTAGGAGAGGTACGCATACACCTTGTAGCCTTGGGTCTTGAGGCTTCTTGGGGAGTCAGGCTGTACCTCAAATTCGGAAAACTCAGAAAGCCAAGGCCCTTCCCTTTTCATCAGGGTCCCTGCTTGCATCCCCTGGGCCCCCAAGTCAGGGGCCACCCCAGCCTCCAACAGCCGAGCCTCAGGCCGCCCGCCCCGCCCCCGCGCGCTCCCTCCTCCCTCCCCCGCGCGCCCCGGGCGCTGTTTCTACCCGGCCGAGCCCAGCCCGACGCGTGTGGCGGCATGCAGCCGCGAACTAATCCCCGCGGGCCGCGGCAGACGGCTCCCGGCCCCAGCCGCGCCGCTCTCAGAGGGCGCCCCCCGCCCTGCCCCGCGCTCCCGCCCCCTCCCGCCCCTCCAGCCGTCCAGGAGCGGCTGCCGGGGACCCCCGGGTCCTGCCCAGCTCGGGCCGCACTCTCCTCCTGTCCCGCCGCCCGCGCGCCGACACGAAGTGACTGGCCTCGGCACCATTCATGCCCCGGCTGGGCCGGGCCGGCGCTCACCGCCGCCGCGCGCCCGTTCCTACCCTCTGGTTTCTAGGTCGCCCGCGCTCTCCGCAGCCGCGTTTCCCTCCGGGGCCCTCGGGTACCCCATGAGGACTCCGTAGCCCTGGCTTTGGTTTCTGCCCGCTGGGGACCGGGGTAGGCGCGGAGGTTCTAACTTCTGCAGCTTCGGGTGAGGCAAGGCAAGCTCTGCATCCCTCTCCTCGGCCTTGGTATCCCCTCTGTCCTCCTGTTCCCTCTAGACCCAGTGAACCCAGGTGCCCTGAGAGCCTCGCTGGGTCAGGCCCGCGCGGCCTGCTGGAGGACCTTGGGGTCTTTGAAGCCTGGGGGAGAGTTCAGAGCGGCAGAACAGCGCAGGGCTGGCTGGGTGCCAGGCGCTCCCGGGTTCACCTGCAGTTTAATAAGCGCGAGGTGAGCTGGGGGGACGGGTGGAGGGAGGAGGTTAGGGCTGGAGAGGGACGACTTGCCGGGGCTAGCCAGGGCAGGGAGGTGCTCAGCATGGGGAGGGAGTGGGACAGTGGCTGCCCGGCTCCAGCCGCAGTAGCGGGGCTGGGCACTTTCCCTGGGCCTCAGGACACTGGCCTACCTCTGTGGTTCCCACTCCCCAGCTCCCCATCAACGCCCCTCATTGCTACACCTCACACCTCATTTCTACCTCTTGCTTCTCAGAAGGGACTCTGGGCTTCTGGAAATAAATCTGCCAATCCTCTCCTCCACTGGCCACCACTGCACCCCTGACTCCACCTGCAGATTCATCCTCCTGGGGGCAGCCATTTCTCAGTCCATCTTGGCCCATCTTCTGGAGGACTAGCTAAATTGGAATCCCATGAAGCCACCCACGGTGTCAACCAGCCCCTGGTCTACTTCCTTCCACCAGGAATCTCCTTTCTTTCCAAGTTACACATTGCCCATTGTGTGGGTCAGGTGGCCTCCGTTTCCTCCAAGTGGAATGTCTGGGTGCTGATGCCTTTTCTGACCCATGTTATCAATGGGTTAGGATCCTCTTAAATGTGGATTCTGCCATGTTTAAACTTCAGACACTGCTTGGGTTGGGGTCCTGGGTCCCTTGGGCCTTCTTTAATGCTGTTACCATCATTGAATTGTCCTGACATCTTCCCTGAGATGAGCTGGGCTGGAGGGATGGAGTTTTGATAGAGGGAGGGGGAAGAGGGCTTGAGCATGTGAAGTGGACAAACCTGGGAAGGCGAGGCATGCAATAGGGCTTTGCCCAGCCAAGCAGAGGGGGATGAAGGGGTGCTGGACCCTAGGCCACGGGGGACAGGGACAGGGGCCTCCGGTAGGAAGAGAGAGGGTCAGAAAAAGCTGTGGGAGGGCCCCAAGTCCATGCTGGCTGCTTCACCTAGTTCAGGAGCAGCAATGACCTTAGTGCCAATGGCACTGGTAGCCCCAGCTTTTCGTGCTAAGAATCTAGATGGTTGGTTCCTGGGCTGGGTACTGGGCAGAACATAGAGGGGAGTGGATCATTGTGAGGAACAGAGAATCCCTTCCCTCACTGTGGACACGAGGACTGGAGGAAATTTGAGGAGGGGGCAGCTGGGAGCTGGGCTCAGCACTGGAGTGAGAGGGGAGGAGAGGTCAGGGAGAGGTTTGATGGAGGGAAATGTAGTAGATTCACACAGCAGGCCCTGGGAGCTCCCACACAGTTTAGGTACTGTCTTCCCTAAGGCCCAGACCCATTTGGAACGGATGGAAAGAGAGGGCATGAGGCCCTGAAGCCATGCTCCCAGCCCAGGGGAAGCCAGCAGCGTGGGTTTCCAGGCTCTGCTCTCCATGGCCCTGGCTCATTTTTCTCCCACCTCCTTTTTACATTTATCCTCTTGGTTTTATGCCTAGGCCTCCAGGGATTGGGGTGGTGCTCAGATGGGGAAACCAAGGCATGGGCACTCATATCCCAGGATCACTTAAGGTTCTATTATTCTAATGATACCCAATTAATTAGCCAACATATACTAAGCACCTGCTGTGTGGGCACCGCTTTACCCCATTTTATCCGTGCTTTAGGACCCCCAAACAGTCCCCATATTGTAGGTCCTATCATTAGTATCATTTTACAAATGAAGCTAAGAGAAGCTGGGTAACTTGCCGTTAGTCACACAGCTTGAAAGTGAGCCATAGAGCTAGGAGTCAAATGCAGGCCAGCTGACTTTAAAGTTTGCACCCAATCCCCTTTTATACTATCTCCCAAGTTGCAAGGCCAACATGAAGTCCCACTGTGTACCCAGAGAGGTGAGCTGGTGCAATGGAAGAGCATGCCAAGAAATGAAACTGACATGCATATGTGCGTGCGCGCGCGCACACACACACACACACCAAACACCTACTCCTGTTTTTACATATGTGTGGCTCCATTCAGTGTCACGCCTAAGTGTTCCCACATGCACACTAGTCTCTCTCTCTCTGCCCAGGCACATGAGCAATGCGCAGATTATTTGCATGGAGAGAATGGAGACCAGACCTCTCCCCTTCCCTCCCTCTTTGACTTGAATGGGTAGGGCTCAAGCTTCTCTAACCCCTTCTAGTTTCCATTGGCTCCTGAATCCTCTCTCCTCCACCCTCCCCTACCCTCCAAACCTCCTCCCCCAGCCCCTTCCCAGCCGTTGGCTGCTGTGGCCTGTAGCAGCAGCTGACTCCACTTAGATGCTGGCAGTCCCTGTCCCAGATCAAAGGCAGGGCGGCTAATTGTGTGTCTTAACGAGCCCCCCTCTCCCTGCTCCGGGCAGCCCAGCTGGCCATGGCCCCACCCGCTCCCCCTCCAGCTGGCCAGATGGCACAGTGCCTGTGTCTGCCCCAGACAGTTGGGGCCAGAACCGAAACTGGGGCCCTGAACAGGAGCTGGGGGCAGACCCAGTGGGCTGGACTTCTATGAGGCCTGGATACTTGCAGCAGTGGGTGGCCACACAGGCCCTGCCTTGTCACCTCTGCACGTGGCTATGACAGCTGTCAGAGGCCAAAGGGTGGTGTAGGGAAGGTGTCTTTAGCTGCACAGAGTAGGGGTGTTCTCTGCAGCGGTGGGGCACATTTCTCCAGATTTCCCCAGGCTTACCCTTAAATGTGACAGGGCCTAGAAGATGGTGGTCGGCCCTGCACACCTCCCTGGACCAACCTCATCCTCTTTCCTGGTGCCATGCACACACAAGGTGATAGGAACTAGAAACTGAGCTACCTGGGTTTCTTTCTCAGCAGCAGGACTCCCATGGAGTCACATGTCCTACAATAGAAAGATGCCAGGGAGCTGGGAGAGCTGGGTCTGGATGCAGCTCCATAGCCCCTGTGACCTGTGTTTTCTCCTTTTGCATAATGTGTGTGTGTTTGGTAGTGGTGGCAGTGTCTGTGTGGAGGTGATTTCTGAGGCCTGGGCTGCCTCTGGAGGTCTGAGTATTGCCATGTGTCCTAGGAGCAGGCTGATGACTCCCCAGCAATAAGAGAAGTGCTCGGAGTTCCACAGATAAAAGGCAAGGGATAAATGCAGGGTGTGCTTCCCAGGAGCTTGGTTCCCTCCTCCTTCTCCTTAGGTTCCACTTTCCCAGGGCAGTTTCTACTCCTCTGCATCTCCTGCTAATTCCCAGTATCCCTATAGAAGGTTCCAGCCCCATCCCCAACCCCTCTTCTCTGCTCATAGCTGAATTCCTTATGGAAAAATGTACTGAGATACCATAAGCTGGAAAGAGAGAGAGACAGTCTGCTTCACAGGCATCTGGTGGTCCAAGTGACCTGTTCTAAAATGGGTCATGAGCTGCTGGGCTTTGTCCCTGATCAGGGTGAAACAAAAAACAATGACCCAAAAAATGCAGCAGGATTGAGTGAGGTCAGATAGGAGAAAGAACTTCTCAGTAATAGCTAATGTTGGAGTAATACTTCCTCAATTAGTAAGGCACTATTCTAAGCACTTTAAATTTACCAATTCATTTAATTCTCGGAACAACAATGAGGCAGATAATAGCCCTATTTTACAGATAAGGAAACTGAGGCACAAGGAGGTTAAGTCACTTGGCCAAGGTCACATAGCTATTAGCAGCTAGTAAGTGGAAGAGCCAAGATTTGAAGCAAACTGGTTTCAGGAATCAGTTCTTAACTACTAAACAGCTTGTTGTATTTCTTTCTGTTTTTTGTTTTGTTTTTCTGTTTGTTTTTGTTGTTTTTTTTGTTTGTTTGTGTTTTTGGCAGGAAGGGGAGGACAGGGCTCTGTGATGCAGCAGGTGAGGATTAAGGTGGATTGGCCTAGGCCTCTGGCTTCTCTTGCTGCCTGCCCTCTCTCTGGTGTGCGGAGGCTGGTCGGAGACTTGTACCAGAACTTGTTCCTAGCTGGTCCATTCTCAGATGCAGAATAAGCAAAAGATAGCCTGCATGTCTGATAATGCGACCCTCCTTTGCAAGTAGGCCTCCCCCTGCCACAGGTCCAGGTGTTCCCAGAGAAAGGCTCAGGCTGGAGCACCAAGAAGGAAGGCATTGTGGACAAGCCAGTGGGCAGGCCGGCCCAACTGCAGCCCCCAAGAGTGGCTTGGTCAGGGAGAGTCTGTGCCTCCTGAACATCTGGTGGAAGGTATCTGCCTCAGCTTGCCCTTCCTTCTCCATGTTCAACACTGCTACATGCCAGACCCCATGCAGGACCCTGGGCTTCCCTCTAGCATCCCTCCAACAGCCTCTTCAGCTGACCTGGATGGATCACAGGCAAGGTGGCTGGGTAGCGCCCATTTCTGAGTGGCTTTCAGGGATGTCCTGTGGACAAGGAAGGGGAAGCCCTGGTGACCCATTTCTTTGCCTCTGGAGTCTGGTCATTAGGGAAGGTCCTATGCTGTGCCTAAGATGGGCATGCACCCATCAGGCTATCTTGGGGCAGGGAGCATTAGGAGCTGACCGTCTCTTCTGACTTACCCTGCTGCCCATTGACATCTCCTCAGGCCTGGAATTTCATCATCGACAATTTATTCTTATTTCCCCCAAAATTGTGTACATCTTATTTTATGAAATATCATTTTATTTATTTATTTATTTAAATAGGTTTTTGGGGAACAGGTTGTGTTTGGTTACATGAATAAGTTATTTAGTGGTGATTTCTGAGATTTTGGTGCACCCATCACCCGAGCAGTGTACACTGTACCTAATGTGTAGTCTTTGATCTCTCACCTCACACCCACCCTTTCCCCGAGTCCCTGAAGTCCATTGTGTCATTCTTATGCCTTTGCATCCTCATAGCTTAGTTTCCACTTATAAGTGAGAACATACGATATTTGGTTTTCCATTCCTGAGTTACTTCACTTAGAATAATAGTCTCAAATTCCATCCAGGTTGCTGTGAATGCCATTGTTTTGTTCCTTTTTATGGCTGAGGAGTATTCTGTGACATATGTATACCGCAATTTCTTTATCTACTTGTTGGTTGATGGGCATTGGGGCTGGTACCATGTTTTTGCAATTACAAATTGTGCTGCTATAAACATGCATGTGCAAGTATCTTTTTCTTTTCCTTTTTTTTTTTTTTTTTTTTTTTGAGGCGGAGTCTCTCTCTGTCGCCCGGGTTGGAGTGCAGTGGCCGGATCTCAGCTCACTGCAAGCTCCGCCTCCCGGGTTTACGCCATTCTCCTGCCTCAGCCTCCCGAGTGGCTGGGACTACAGGTGCCCGCCACCGTGCCCGGCTAGTTTTCTGTATTTCTTAGTAGAGACAGGGTTTCACCGTGTTAGCCAGGATGGTCTCGATCTCCTGACCTCGTGATCCGCCCGTCTCAGCCTCCCAAAGTGCTGGGATTACAGGCTTGAGCCACCGCGCCCGGCCGCAAGTATCTTTTTCATATAATGACTTCTTTTCCTCTGGGTAGATACCCAGTAGTGGGATTGCTGGATCAAATGGTAGTTCTACTTTTAGTTCTTTGAGGAATCTCCACACTGTTTTCCATAGTGGTTGTACTAGTTTACATTCCCACCAGCAACATCACTGGCAATGAATTCTTTAGGTTAAACATTGCCCTCATTCTGTGGGCTTATTTTAAAATTGCAGATACCACCGTGAAAGGTAATAGATTAAGTCCCTGATTGTAAAAAGAATGTGTTTAGCAGATACTTTCTGCCCTACAGTAGAGATGTAGACACACAAATTCTGAGTTTACTAAAGGTGATGTTAAAGAACAGGAGAAGGGCGTACAAAAAGCAGAGGGCTATTGGGAAGCTTCCCTCCCACCCCACCAGGTTCTGTGTGCAGAAGAACTGGCTTCTGGCGTGATTGCTGCCCTTCTTTGACTCCGTGTCCTTGCATGCTGGGCTTGCATACTGTCCTTGCATACTGAGCCCCATCTAACAACACACACTGTCTCCTACATACTGGGCTTCAGTTTCTCCTTGGGATGATGAGAAGGGTGGGCTGGAGAATGGGGTGTCGAGGCCCCTCCAGAGTCCATGTATTCTGGGTCTTTAACCACAGGTTTCCGAGAGAGCGCTTTTGCCTACGCCATCGCGGCAGCTGGTGTTGTACACGCCGTGTCCAATGCGTGTGCCCTGGGCAAACTAAAGGCCTGTGGCTGCGACGCGTCCCGGCGAGGGGATGAGGAGGCCTTCCGTAGGAAGCTGCACCGCCTACAACTGGACGCACTGCAGCGTGGTAAGGGCCTGAGCCATGGGGTCCCGGAACACCCAGCCCTGCCTACAGCCAGCCCAGGCCTGCAGGACTCCTGGGAGTGGGGCGGCTGCAGCCCCGACATGGGCTTCGGGGAGCGCTTCTCTAAGGACTTTCTGGACTCCCGGGAGCCTCACAGAGACATCCACGCAAGAATGAGGCTTCACAACAACCGAGTTGGGAGGCAGGTGAGAGCCCCACACCCAGGTCTGCTTCAAATCCCTTTGCCTAGGGCCTACCCCTTGCCCAGGCCTATCTCTCCTCTGAGGACCACATTGCTCCCGCACGTCACACCTTGGCAATCTTCTCATTGACCCTGTCTAACTCATTCAACAGACATGCACTGAGTATGCCCTGTGCACCAGGCACTGGACTAGGCCTGGGGATACAAGGCTGAAACAAGCCCTGTTGCCCTGGATCAGCATACCACCTGCTGAGCAACCTGCTCCTCCTACTTCCTCGGGAGATCACCCAGGAGAAAGGACAGGGGTGCAGTCAGGACTGCAGGAGTCTAGGCCTGGCACTGCCATCTGACTCCTTCCCTGTGGAGTGAGAAGGTTGAACTAGATCATCCCTAAAGTTCCCCACAATGCTAATGTTCCATGATCCGGTGATCTCTCCCAGCCTTTCTGTGCAGTCTAGAATGAGGGATTCCTGCAAAGTAAGGGGTGTAAGTGAAGTTCCTAGGGGTCACTGGGGAACTGTGTTACGGTGCCTTCCTCCTTTATCCTCTGTCCTCAAATGCTCCTACTACCTCAAAGGTCATTCATTAAAAATAAATACATACACACATACATAAAAAAGTAGAAGAAAGGAAAGGGGTAATAGGTTGCATTTATTGATTGCTTACTATGTGTTAGGCACTGTCTTGAGCACTTTCCTACATATTAACCTATTTAATCCTTACAACTACCTATGAGGTGGGCACTGTTATTAACCTTATGTTGAGATATGGAAACTGAGGCACGGATTGACCAAGAAGCTTACCCAAAATGATGCAACTGGTGAGAAGGTGGTCCAGGCAGGATTCATCCCCAGGAAGTTGACCTCTGAGCCTGTGCTCTTTTGTTCTACAGCGTTGAATCTGCACTCTGATGCCCTGTTGGCTTTCACGGTAGCTCAGCACTGTCCTTTCCTGAACATTCCACCTCCATCATCCCTTCTCTTGACTCTGCCCAGCCTGTTGAGGCCTTTTTCCTGGCTTCCTCTCACTCTGGCTGGCACCTTCTCCATCTCACTCTCCTTTCTCTTGGCCTCTTAGCCCACGATGGGTCATCTTCCTGCACAAAGACTCCAAGCTGATTCAGCAATTCCCATCCTCACTTAGAGGCGGGGTAAACTGAGGCACACTTACCCTTGGGTCATGTCCAGCTCCCACCCAGCCTGCCTTGTACAGCTCTTTTCCCAAGCTTCACCGCCATCCCAGCCCATACCAACGGTGCCTCCTCCTCGTTAAACTGGTTAATTAATGGCTGCTGCCCGTGGGAAGCAGATGTTCTGGAGCTGTTGGCCTGGGGAGGCATTGGGCTGGTTCCCACGTGGTGCTGACAGCACAGGCTGCACATGCAGGCTGAGAAGCCCTTTCAGACCTCAAGGGGAAGGCACCCTCTCTTATGGCCCTACTGCCCAAGCTTAAGAGCCTTGGATCATTGCTGTCCCTGTCTCAGGGTGTGTTTTTGGAGTAGACTGAGGGAAAGGAGGGGATGTGGCCAACTTCTTATGGGGTTTCTGGTGAAAATGTCAAAGGGTTCTTAGTGAGGAGACTCTAGAGCAGGTTGTGAGCTGGGTTGGGGGTGGCTAGGTTTCATTCCCATAACCACCTCCCTTGGAGGTCTGAGGGCTTCTCCACTTTCACTGGGCTGTAGAGCCTGGCTCTCTCTGGTTCCTTTCTATATTCAGGTAGAGCTTTGGCCCCTGGTGGCGCTGGCTTTTCCTAGGAGGAACCATGGGTCTCAGCATAGTGCAGAATGAGTCCCAGGCAGCATAATCAGGGGGCAGTCTCCCCAGCACTTGTCCCCCTCCTTTGGCTCTCTACAAAGAGATGTAGGGGGGGGCGGGAAGGGGAAGCACTGAGAGGGGGACCAAGGCTTTCTCAAACTCACTGAACACCGCCCCCCACCCCTCTACCCCAACACACACACACACACACACACACACACACACACACACACACACACAACCTGGAGCGAGATACAACGGGGCCAGCACCCTCCTGCTCCTGGCCCCTACCCCAGGGGTGGCAGGAGAGGGAATTTCCCTGCCGATTTGGGATCCCCCTTCAGGAAGCAAGAGCCTCCAGCCCCAAGGGCCCCCTGCAGCTGCTGGAAAGGCGGGCAGGAGAGGAGGGGAGCCGGAAGGTGGGAATTCCCCCGGGGCCTGGCCTGGTGGGAGGTGGGTAGGAAAGGCAGAGGCAAAGGAGCAGGTACTGAAGTTTTTCTGACTGGTTGTGGGACCCTCGCTCGGGGCCTCAGCGTTTGCCTCTGTATAATGGGAGTGGGTTTCAGAAGCAGGCCAGACTCAGCGCTGGGAGGAGGGCAGTGGCGCTGGGCGCCAATGTCACCCCTCACAGTGCCTCCCTCCGCAGGCAGTGATGGAGAACATGCGGCGGAAGTGCAAGTGCCACGGCACGTCAGGCAGCTGCCAGCTTAAGACGTGCTGGCAGGTGACGCCCGAGTTCCGCACCGTGGGGGCGCTGCTGCGCAGCCGCTTCCACCGCGCCACGCTCATCCGGCCGCACAACCGCAACGGCGGCCAGCTGGAGCCGGGCCCAGCGGGGGCACCCTCGCCGGCTCCCGGCGCTCCCGGGCCACGCCGCCGGGCCAGCCCCGCCGACCTGGTCTACTTCGAAAAGTCACCCGACTTCTGCGAGCGCGAGCCGCGCTTGGACTCGGCGGGCACCGTGGGCCGCCTGTGCAACAAGAGCAGCGCGGGCTCGGATGGCTGCGGCAGCATGTGCTGTGGCCGCGGCCACAACATCCTGCGCCAGACGCGCAGCGAGCGCTGCCACTGCCGCTTCCACTGGTGCTGCTTCGTGGTCTGCGAAGAGTGCCGCATCACCGAGTGGGTCAGCGTCTGCAAGTGAGCGGCCCGGGGTCCCCTGGGCCCTGAACGAGGTCCCCTCCTGGAGCCTGGCCCTCTGAGGCAAGGCAGCATCGCTTTGGCTCTTGGGAGAGGAGATTGGACCACATGATCTTACAGGAACCTCTCAGCTCTGAGGTCTGTTATCGCTGGACAGTCCAGGCCTGTCTGAACCCCACCACTCACTTCTGTGGGCTCTAGGACTTACTGGGTTCTTCCTGCCTCCCCCAAGCCCAGACAGTTCAGTTGGGCTGGGGTTTGCCCCATACACTAAAACAAGCATCAGCCAGGCAACCCCTCAGTCTGTCTCCATCCTTTCACCCCTTCCCTGGAGATGGGAGGTAGGGAATGAATAGAAGCTGATAGGCAGAGAGAGGAGGATTAAAAAAAAGAAATAGACATAACTGAGCTGAAGTAATTCCATAAACGGCCCAGACACCCTCCCCCACCATTCCCCTCATCATTCATTTAACAAATATTTATTTTGCACTCTCTTTGCGGCACTCTGGGGGGCGTGGGGGTGGCAATGTGAGGCACTGGGGCCACAGATGTAAGTGAGACACAGCACTTGTCCTCTTGGAGGTTACATTCTTGCTGGGGGGAGGCATGGGCAATAAACAAGTAAATATACAAACAAGGTCATTTCAGACAATGCTGTGTGCAGGCTGCTGGGTGTAGGGGGATTTGTGGGGAGTGGGGCTCCTCAGACAAAGCCGCTGGTGCCTCAGGGAAGGCCTTTCTTTTTTTTTTTTGAGACGGAGTCTCGCTCTGTCGCCCAGGCTGGAGTGCAGTGGCCGGATCTCAGCTCACTGCAAGCTCCACCTCCCGGGTTTACGCCATTCTCCTGCCTCAGCCTCCCGAGTAGCCGGAACTACAGGCGCCCGCCACCGCGCCCGGCTAGTTTTTTGTATTTTTTTAGTGGAGACGGGGTTTCACCATGTTAGCCAGGATGGTCTCGATCTCCTGACCTCGTGATCCGTCCGTCTCGGCCTCCCAAAGTGCAGGGATTACAGGCTTGAGCCACCGCGCCCGGCCGGGAAGGCCTTTCTGAGTGGTGATACCCATGCTGGGACCTGCACCATAAGCCATGCAAAGAGTACGGGTAAGGGCATTCCAGGCAGAGGCCATATGAAGGCAGACAGTGTGAGCTGAGAAAGATCTCTGCCTGCTGGAGGAACAGCAGAGGGGCCATTGTGATTGCAGTGAAGAAATCAAGGGACAGACTAGCAAGAGAAGTATTCAGAGGGTGGGCAAAAGTCACATCGTGTGTCTTTCTAAGCCGAGGTAAGGAGTTGGGATTTGATTAAAGAGGAATGGGAACCTTGAGATTCTTAAGCAGGGGAGTGTCATGGTCCAAGTCTCACGTGGATCGTTGATGGGGAACAGGCTGAAGGGGGATGAGGTGACAGCTGGTAAGCCAGTGAGGAATAACAACTATCTTCTAAATCAGAGATGGGGCTTGGACTGGTTGGAAGCAGTGGGGATGTTCAGAAGGGCTCTGGTGCCAGAGCTCTAACCGCCCACCTTGTGCCTGAGCCCTCTGCCACAAGCCAGGACGAGTGGCCGTGCCCAGCAGCAACTGTCTGCAGAGACAGGAGGCACTCAGAGGAGTAATCCTGGGCAAGACCCAGCTCAGCCCAGCCCAGCGCCCCGGGGAGCAGGTGGGGCCAGGAGGCGCGGCTGGGAAAAGGGTGGCGGAGGAGGGCCCGGAGACTCACTGTCTGGATTCTGGTCTCTCTGAGTCCAGGCAGGGTATATAAGTAAGGTACAGGGGGCACATTCTTCCTGGGTCTCTTGTGCTCCCAGATCCCCATATCAGGGTGCTCCTTAGCAGGTCAGCAATCCCTCCCCACCCTCATGTCCCCATGAGGACACTGTTGAGCAGTTTGGGTCCAGTGTTGCACTCTCCTTGGTTCTTGGATCTGATGTTTTTCTGGAACAGACCCTCAAGGAGGAGGGCAGTGGAGAGGGGAGTGAGGTCAGGATCTCAGGGAAAGAACACTTAACCTACTGCATCCAGGCCTCATGCTGCTCACACTTGGGGATCCTGCTGGCTGCCTCAATTTACCCTAGAATAGCACCCCTCTTGATGAACCAGGCAAGGACGAAGACTTATTCTTTTCCCCAGTGACCAGCCTGCACAAATTCTCCATATTTTCCACCCCTGATCCATGTCTCCTTACCCCTGGGTAGGAATGAGAAGGAAAGGGGGGCCTCTTAGTGATACACCCCAGTAGGCCCACCAGCTGGGAGATTTGCCCCCATGAGCTTGGCCCTCATCTCCTTCCCCTTCAAATGCCAGCAGCTCGCAGGCATGCCTGTGGTAGTGGGGCCTTCCAAATGCTCAGCTCTGCTGCTTCTCTGGAGGACAGGGTTTCTTTCCCCATCCCCCAAAAGACAGCCCTACAAGCGGGCGGGTGAGAGTCCCCCAGGAGGAGGGGTAGGCAGGAGCAACCAGACACACCTGCCTCATTCCTTTCCTCTTGATCACCTAGGAGAGCTGTGGGGGCTGGGTTTTCCACCCCCTTCCTCCCTCCCATCCCAGAAAGGAGGAGAGAAGAGGTGGGGTAAATGGAGGCCTGGGGTTGAGGGGGTGCTGCCATGCCCAGCAGTGTCCACTGCAACATTAGTCCTGGCCTAACCCTCCTCTGCCTTCGAGGCTTAAGGAGGACCGAGCTGGGGGAGGGGAGACTGAAGATGAGAGGTAGAGGATCAGGACTGGAATAAGGTAGGAGCAGCCATGCTGGGTAGTTGGGTGGGGCAGGAGGCTGGACCCGGAGTTGTAGGGAGGGGACATGCTTTAATGACATAAGTCAAGGTGATCTGATATGTGTTAACCTAACTTGTGAAGCCCAGAAGCTGATGAGTTCTGGGATGAAAGCTGACGCCCACAGTTGAAAAGGGGTGTATGGGACTTGATAAGGAACCTAAATTAAGAAAATGTGGAGGTGACGGAGGGTAGGAAAATGGGGCCCAAATGGCACTGAGCTTATGCATACTGGATGAAGGGTGTGGCAGGGATCAATAAACTGACGGGAAATAGGGGAAATGGGCTGGAATAAAGTGGGAGGGTGCAGTTTAGAAGGGAGGAAGAACTTGCCAACAGCCTGGGAAGGATTGGGGGTGAGATTTGGAAATGAGGACAGAAGGTGGGTAGAGATCATTCAGAGAAGGAGAGGACATCCCCTGCCACCAACAC
Source organism: Theropithecus gelada (assembly GCF_003255815.1). Lineage (NCBI taxonomy): Eukaryota > Metazoa > Chordata > Mammalia > Primates > Cercopithecidae > Theropithecus > Theropithecus gelada. The sequence goes on from NC_037680.1 coordinate 95,548,727, forward strand.
CTTTCACCTGATGGGCGCTAGGTTACCTCCTTGCAGGAGGAAAAAGGAGGAGGAGGAAGGGAAATAACAGAATGAGGGTGGTGGACAGATTAGAAGGTAGTGGTGGGGTTAAGGGTCAGGGAGAGGCAGCCAGGCTGGGATGAGATCAGAACGCAGGCATCCTGCTTTGCAGTCACCCAAGGTCCAGGGTAGAGGCACTCAAAGGTAGACTTGTAGTTGTAGGAGAGCCCCGGCGGGTGAGAAGCAAGTTCAGGGTCATCCCGGAGCTCCCTCTACTTCCCCTAAATTAATGTGCCCCTAGCTAGCCCCCGGCAGGGGGCCTTCCACGTTGGAGTGTGGCCAGGCTCTAGTCACAGCCCCCTTCTCTCCTCCTCCCCCCACTTCTCATGTGGTTGCCGGCAGCTGCCTGCGGTCGCCCCAGCCCCTGCGCTCAAGGCACGGGGACTTTCCAACAGGGGAAAAAATGACTTAATGAGAGTGGGAGCTGGGGGCGGGAGGGACAGGTCCCTGTAATCACCGTTCGGCTGTGGGGCCTGCGCTCCTCCGGGCCCTTCCCCAGCTTCCTGCTGCCAGCGCCTCCCTCGGGCTCTGGTGGGGGAGGAGGACAAGCTGGCGACTGGGGTATCCCTTTTCAGGTGCCAGGCTTTCAGGGGCCCCAGATGCCTTTGCTCCCTAGGCTTGCGGTTATGGAAGCTGGGACACCCCATGATTCTTCTCTGGACCTTGTCCTGGAAGTTAGGGTTGGCGCGGAGGAGGTCTCTCCCTGGAGCCGCTAACCCCTGCTAGTGGGTTGGGGGTTATAGGATCGTGAGGAAGCCCTTTGCCACTTCGCGACTGCGCACTTTGGAATGCCCCCGGTTACTGTGGTAACCAGGGCAGCCGAGGTGTGTCCTCGGGGCTGGGAGGCGCCCGCCCCCCCCCCTTTTCTCGCCGCCCGCGGGGCCAGGCCCGGCTGCTGCGGTGCGCGGGGGTGGGGGTGTGCCGTTGCCATGGCAAGGGTGCGCAAGGAGGGCACATTCTTCCCCAGGGTGGGAGCGCCCTGGGGATACAAGAAGGGGGGTAACCGGGGCAGCAGAAAGGGGAGGGGGGTCAGAATGAGGGAGGAGTCTCGGACTAGACTAACCAGGGCTTCTGGGGTTTGGGTGGGGAGTTTGGAATCTGCCCCCACCACCCCCGCAGCTCTCCCGAGGCATCCCGCTCCTCCGCCTTTCACCCTCGCTGGGGTTCAACCTCCCCCCAACTCACGAAACCCCAGTTTCCGGGGAAGGGATCCCCGGCTACCTACCCAAAGGCCTTTGGCTTCCTCCAAAGCCAGGCCTGCGGAGCTAAGGGGCCCGCTCCCTTCCCCCCAGTGGAGTTGCAGCCTAGACTGCTGGCCAAAGCCCTGCAATTAAGCCCCTCGCCCGCCCCTGCGCCAGGCCGGTTCTGCGCTGCCAATTACAGCAACACGCAGCAGCTGATTACCCCTGCCGGAGCCTGGGGAGCGGCCAGGGGTGGGGACAGCGGGCAGGTCAAGGGGGCGGGGTCCCTGGGGTTGTCCCTGGCCCCGGGGTCCTTCACTGGAGCTTCGGACTCTAGCCCAGCTTCTCCGCCCCAGACAATATGGGGAGAAGAGGTCTGCTCAGTACTCCATCCCGCTGTGCCTCAGTTTCTCACTCCTCCAATGCACACAGCACCCAGAGCAGAAAGAGCTCAGAGACGGTCTGTGTGGATGTTAGAACATCTGGAGTCAAGGGCTGGATTCTCAATAAGTTCAAGGCCTTAAAGTCCAGCTCTCTTTCCCGCTGCAGACTGCCGCGTGGGTCTCTCCAGGCCCTGCACTCCGTCCTGTGGACCCCTCTGGGTTATGCTGAGCCAGCCCAGGGCCACGGGTAGCCCAGACTGCACTTTGGTGGGAATCAGAAAACGTCCCCCAGGCGCCCCTCTTCTGCCCTACAGGAGAAGGCAGTCCAGGAGTCTGCAGAGCAACGACAGTTGGAGTGCTCTGCCACCACCCTTGCCCCCTGCCGTCCCTTCTTCGCCCCTCCCTCCTCCGCCTGCGGGTCTGCAGGGGCTCGGGTAGGGCTTCGCGCCTCCCGCGGTCCAGCTGCCTACATCTGGCCAGCAGCTGGGAGCCGCCCACCGCGAACTGCTGAGGACACAGCGCCCTCTGTTGGTCAGAGACGGCGGCGCACCAGCTTTCGGGCCTTGGGGCGCGTAGCCCCAGTTAATTGGGTGGGTCTCAGCTCAGCCGCTGCCCTTTGACTTTGGGAACCAACCGTCCTCCGCCTCGCGCGGCGCCCAAATCCGACTTCACCGGCCCATTGCTTTCCGCCGGCCGCGGCTTTGCTGGCCCTCTTTCCTCCGTCCCTGTGTGCTTAAAACCCAGCTCAGCTACCTAGCTAGCTGTCCACCAACCTCCCATTTTCGACTTGTCTCGGCTTGGTCCGCAGGTTCTGCGGCACTATCTCTCCGCGCCCAACGTAAAAGTCCTTAAATAGGAACATGATTACATAAGTCACCGTCCATTTGCTCAATGGAATTCCTTGCCGCGTCCTTAAAAATGAGGCGTTTGAAGTATATTTAGTTCCTGAGACCGTGTTTGCTCTAAATGGATGGGGGGGTGGAGGAGAAGATGCAATATACAAAATAGCACAGGGCAGCGTCCCTCTTTAACTGCAAAAAATTATAGATGCGATTTGCATTTTGAAGTCTAAAATAGACATCAAAATGCTAACAAATTATTTTTGGATGGTGGGCGTATAGGTGGCTTAAAATTTGTTCTCTGTTTATCTGCATTTTCCATCTGTCTATAATGAACGTGTGTTACTTGGGCACATTAATAATTATATATACAGATTCTTTTCTCCCAAAATGTGAGCATCAAATTATATCATTAGATTACACTAAATTTTATTTAAATTAATTTATGTAATTTTGTTTGGGACAGGGCCTCGCCCTGCCGCCTAGGTTGGAGTGCAGTGGTGCAAATCAAGGCTTGCTGCAGCCTGGACTCCCAGAGCTCAAGTGATTCTCCCACCTCAGCCTTCCGAGTAGTTGGGACTACAGGACTACAGGCGCATGCCACCACAATCGGTTTTTCGTGTGTGTGTGTGTGTGTGTGTGTGTGTGTGTGTGTGTTTTTAAGAGGCGGAGTCTCGCTTTGTTGTTCAGGCTGTTCTCTGAACTCCTGGGCTCAAGCGATCCTCCCGCCTCCGACTCCCAAAGTGTTGGGGTTACAGAGACTGAGTCACTGCCCCTGGCCAGAATACACTAAATTTTTAAAAAGATCCCGTTTAAAACTAGGAATTGGGGGACCTGGCCTCCTGACAAGAGCTAATATAATTATGTCATTGTGATTTTCTTTTTAAAACTTTAATGGTTTGTAGTAAGAACAGGCTTCCAATCTCTGAATCCCAGGGCCCAGGGAAGTTAAGAAGTTGTTAGTTGCTTCCATGTGGAAGTCAAATCCATATGCACATTCAGTATTGTCTGTGAATGGAATAATGGGTTTACTTTCCATTGCATTGCACATGTATGAAGATGCTGCCATGATTAATAATGTAGAAAATTTGTAAATAGGTATTAAACCTTTTTAAAAATTCTCTTCTTTTTGCAACATTACACATTATTAGCTGCCCTCTCCTTATATATATGGAACCCTTTGGTGTCAGTGGTTAATATTGCACTGCCTCATCCTCCTCTCACTCTCCACTGCCTTAGGGATTTCATTCACTCTTTCCTTGTCTTTTTCTTTTGAAGTAATTTCAAAGGTATAGAAAAGTTACAATGATATACAAAGAACTTCCCCCTTTCCTGAACCACTTATGAGTAAGTTGCCTCCATGATGCCTCATTACTCCCTAATATTTTAATATATATTTCCTACAAATGAGGACATGCTCCTTCATAATCTAACACAATGCTCACAATCAGGAAATTAACATCGATACATTGGTTCTATATAACCCCCAGACCTTACTGCACTTTCATCAATTGGCCCAATGCTGTCCTTTATAACCAAAGGATCAGTCCAGGATTATTCATTGCATTTAGTTGCCGGTCTTTCCAGTCTCCCTCTGTCTGAAATGATTCCTAAGCCTTTCCTTTACTTTCATGACTGGGACAATTTAGAAGAACAGTACAGTGCTATTGTAGAATGGCCCTTAATTTGGGCTTATTTGTTGTTTCCTCATGATTAGATGTAGGTTATGCAACTTTGACAGCAATATTACAGATGTTGAGTGTTTTCCTCATTACCTCATTATTTATTTTGATGCTTAAAATTTCCCAGATTTTGTCCAGCTGCCAAGCTGGTTTCTATTGCCATAATTCTTTGAGCACTTGCTTACTTTCTGTCACAGCAAGATGTTCCAGACTCATCTTGTACTTTCTCTGCCACAGCTCTGGAATCAGCCATTGCTCCAAGGGATGCTTCTTTCTTTTAATAGAGAATGATGTGTAGAAGCCAAGATCTGGGTGCTAGATGTGCTCATTGTTCTAGGAGTGTCATTGTTTCCAGACCTCTCAGTGGACAGTCCTAGAAAATATATGTATTATTATACACACTTTTATGTCTTCTATCTATCTTCTATCTGTCTGTCTATCTGTCTGTCTGTCTGTCTATCTATCTATCTATCTATCTATCTATCTATCTATCTATCTTCTATTGATCTTTCCATGTAAAAAACAATGAGTTCACCTTTGATTCCAATCCAACACCACAGGACTTATTTTTGTTTTCTCCTTTTCCATTTTTGTAACTTCTCTTTTTCTTATCAGATTAATCCTGTGTAAGTAACTGGTTCATCATCACTGCTACTGCTCCCTCCACTCCCCTTGCAGACACTGTCTTCTTCCATCTTGGGCTTTCACAACCTATGCCAGCCCAATGTCCCCTCTGCCCCTACATGGGTGCCTTGTCTTGCTTGGCTCTACATTATGGCTTTTGAGTGAAATTATTCAAAAAGAAAGACCAGCAGGCAGGCAGGAAGGCTGAAAATGGTTTCACTATTCTTGGGGCTTTTTAAATTTAATTTAATTTAATTTAATTTTATTTTATTTTATTTTATTTTATTTTATTTTTGAGATGGAATCTTGCTCTGTCCCCCAGGCTGGAGTGCAGTGGCGCAATGTCCGCTCACTGCAAGCTCTGCCTCCTGGCAGAGCTTCATGCCATTCTCCTGCCTCAGCCTCCCAAGTAGCTGGGACTATAGCCACCCACCACCACGCCTGGCTAACTTTTTTGTATTTTTAGTAGAGACAGGGTTTCACCATGTTAGCCAGAATGGTCTCGATCTCCTGACCTCGTGATCCACCAACCTCAGCCTCCCAAAGTGCTGGGATTACAGGCGTGAGCCACCGTGCCCGGCCTCTATTTATTTAAGACAGGGTCTCACTTTTCACCCAGCCTGGAATGCAGTGTTGCAAATACAGCTCATTGCAGCCTTGACTTCCTAGGTTCAAGAAATTCTCCTGCCTTAGCCCCCCAAGTAGGTGAGACTACAGGTGCGCACTACCACCCTTGGCTAATTTTTGTATTTTTTGTAGAGCTAGGTGTTTCGCTACGTTGCCCAGGCTGGTCTTGAACTCCTGAGCTCTAGTGATCCACCCACCTCAGCCTTCCAATGTGCTAGGATTACAGGCATGAGCCACTGTGCCTGGCCATTCTTGGAGCTTTAGATGTACTTCTCAATCCTCTCTATTCAGTAAATGGCAAATGCTCTTCCAGTTATTCCCATTAAAAAATATCGTAGAGTCATCAAACCCATTGGCAGATCATGTTAGTTCCCCATCAATTTCTATCTAAAGTCTGATCACATGTCACTTCCTCCATCATTACCTTCCTGGTCCAAGCCATCATCATCTCTTGGCTTAATTGACTACAGCTGTCTCCTAGTTGCTCCCCTTGATTCTGCCATTACACAACCCCAGTCTATTCCATACCCAGCAGCCCAAGTGATCCTTCTAAAGTGTCAGTCATGCAATGTGCCTCCTCTGCTCAAAGGTCTCTAAAGTCTTCCTATCTTACGCAGCACAAGAGTCAAAGTACTTAGCTGGGTGTGGTGATGTGCACCTGTAGTCCCAGCTACTCGGGAGGCTGAGGCAGGAGAATCTCTTGAACCCAGGAGGGGGAGGTTGCAGTGAGCTGAGACTTACAGGTCACCATGACTTACAAGGCTCAATAGGATTGGCTCCCTGCCACCTCTTTCACCTCATTTTCTCCTCCGACTCTCTCTCATCCACTTTACTTCAGCCACACTGGCCACCTGCAAATTCTTTGAACAATCCAAACACTGTCTTGCCTCAGGGCCTTTGCACCTCCTCCCTCTGCCTGAAATAGGTTTCCTCCAGATAACCACATGAATGCTGTTTTCCTTCATTTGGGACCTCACTGAAACGTCTCCTTATGAGAGGGGCCTTGCATGGTACATCATGCCTGGAAACCCAGTGCTTTGAGAGGCTGAGGCGGGAGGATCACTTGATCCCAGGAGTTCAACTCTACAGTGAGCTATGATCAAGCCACTGTACTCCAGTCTGATTGACAGGGCAAGACCCTGTCTCGAAAAAGAAAAAAAAAAAAAACCCACAAAAAATAAACATAGAAAAGAGGAGCCTTGGCAGAACATCCTGTATAACATAGCAAACTTCCTCTTACCTTTACCTTGCTTTATTTTTCTTCATAGTATAAATCACATATTTGACCATATTTGTGTATTTGTTTACTCTCTGCCTCCATGCTCTACAATGGAAACTCTATGAGAGCTGAGACTCTCTTGTTTTTTGCTGTATTTCTAATGCCAAGAATGGTATTGAGTACATAGTAGGAACTCAATAAATATAAGTGAATAAATGAATAAATAAATAAATGTCTATGGAAATGACTACTAACTTCTGTCTTCAGGCCCAATATTCCTTCCTGTGATCTTTCTTGTTTTTTCTTTTGAGACAGAGTCTTGCTCTGTCACCCAAGCTGGAGTGCAGTGGTGTGATTTCAGCTCACTGCAACCTCTGCCTCCTGGGTTCAAGTGATTCTCTTGTCTCGGCCTCCTGAGTAGCTGGTATTACAGGTGTGCACCACCATGCCGGGCTAATTTTTGTATTTTAGTAGAGACAGGGTTTCACCATGTTGACCAGCCTGGTCTTGAATTCCTGAACTCAGGCGATCCACCCATCTTGGCCTCCCAAAGTGCTGGGATTACAGGCGTGAGCCACCACACTCGGCCTCCTATGATCTTTCTTGAAGTTCCAGCTGCCAGCTATACATGTTTTGCTGTATGTGTGTGATACCACCAACTCAAGTTTTATTTTATTTTATTTTATTTTTGAGACAGAGTCTTCCTCTGTTGCCCAGGCTGGAGTGCAATGGCGCCATCTCGGCTCACTGCAGCCTCTGACTCCTCTGCCTCCCGGGTTCAAGCTATTCTCCTGCCTCAGCCTCCTGAGTGGCTGGGATCACAGGCACCTGCCACCACGCCCAGCTCATTTTTTTGTATTTTTAGTAGAGATGGGGTTTCACCATGTTGGCCAGGCTGGTCTCGAATTTCTGACCCCAAGTGATCCGCCCACTTCAGCCTCTCAAAGTGCTGGGATTACAGGCGTAAGCCACCACGCCCAGCTCAAGCTTTATTAATGCAGGTTCATTATCTTATGCATGTATTTGCTAAGGGCTGAGACTTTGTTTTGTTTACTGCTCTTTTCTCAATGCCTAGCACAGTGCTTGGCATAGACCAGGCATTTAATATTTGTTGAATAAATGAATGAATGACTTTCCCCTCCAAACCAGTTCTCCTTAACTTGCTTGTTCCTCTTTGTCACGTCATCACTTTCTTAGTCACTGAGCCTCAAAAGTGCTGTAAACTTGGACTCTCACCTTCTCTGCTCTTTTCTATATTCAATCAGTGACCAAGATCTGCTTATTCCTCTACTTCATTCACACAGTCAATATCCTAGTTCACCACACACCTCAAACATCACAACGGCCTTCCTACTAGCCTCTCTCATTCCTCTTTCTTCCTCTTCAATCCATCCCTATCTTATTGTTCTGTTTTTCTCTCCCACAAAGTGCTCTGATCATGTCATTTCCTCTGACTAAAGCTCTCAATGGATCTTTGTACCAATTTGGGTTCTTAATTGCAAACAACAGAAACAGACCCTGGTTCACTTAGTAGAAGAGGAATTTACTGGGATGACATCAGGGAACTCACAGAATTGACGGGAAGCCTCAAGACCAGGCTCAGGAAGCAAGCAGGAGCCAAGAGAAGCTAGGCAGCTAGAACTTTAGCTAAATCCTGTCCCAAGTGCAGCCTGATTAAGGGGCTACAGCCCCTGGGCTTGGGGGCTGCTTCCCACATGGCTACCACCACCCTGAGCACTGGCTGCTGCCGCCTCTGGGGTGAATTATAAACAGTCCTGTTCCTCCTTGGGTCACTTACTGAAGATTTAGAGTCCTGATTGGGAGCATTGATTTGGCTGTGATCTTCCTGCCAGGGGCCAGGGGAGCAAGTATCTGACTTCTCACTAAGACTCATATTAGAGAGACTCCACCAGCATCTGAAGGGGGCTCAGAAGCTGGGCAGCTAAAGACTCCAGTGTGTATCCATATGCAGGTTCCTCAGCACTGAAGCCCTCCACCATCTGCCATAAACGGCCATCTCCAGTTTTTTCTCACTTTCGCACCATGTTCCATTGAAGCATGACTGTGCAGTTCCCTGATCTGTCCCTTCCTGCCTCGGTCCCTGTAATAGCTGGGCCCCAGAGATGGTCCCCCGTGAATCATGCTTCACACTTGTGTATTGTCCCCTCCCCTTGAAAGGGTTGGTCCATGCTTCCTTTTCACTGAGCATGCTGTGGAAGCGAAGCTGCATGACTGCCGAAGAGAGGGAAGAGGAAACTTTGCAGTTTTTGCCTCAGTCTCTCGGAATGTTCACTCTGGGGCAAGTCAGCCACCGTGTATGAGGTCTGTCTACCCTGAGACCACCATGCTATGAGGAACCCAAAACAAGCCACATGGGTAGGCTGTATGGAGAGAGAGTAATGCCTGGGCAGGCCCTACCAGTTCCAGATGAGGTGCTAGACATGTGACTTTAAAAAGTCATTTTGGGGCTGGGCTCAGTGGTTCACGCCTATAATCTCAGTGCTTTGGGAGGCCGAGGCAGGCAGATATAAGGCCAGGAGTTCAAGACCATCCTGGCCAACATGGTGAAACCCCATCTCTATCCAAAATACAAAAAATTAGCCGGACATGGTGGCACATGCCTGTAGTCCCAGCTACTCAGGAGGCTGAGGCATGAGAATCACTGGAACCTTGGAGGTGGGAGTTGCAGTGACTGAGATTGCGCCAATGCACTCCAGCCTGGGTGACAAAGTGAGGCTCTGTCTCAAAAAAAAAAAAAAAAAAGTCATCTTGGATATCCAGCCGAGTTGAGCCTTCATTCAGATGACTCCAGTCTTAGCCACCATCTGACCGAACTGCTTGGGAGACCCCATGTGAGAACTGCCCAGTTGATTGCAGTCAACCCACAGGACTGTGGGATGTAAATGGTTATTTTAAGCCACTGAATTTTGGAGTGGTTTGTTACTCAGTAATAGCAAATGGAAACAGCCCCTCTGTGGTCCATGTGTCCCTCTCTCTGGAATGTACCCTAACTGTCCTGTCTTAGCTCCACGTCCACTCACATCTGCTCTTGTCAAAATCCTTCCAGGGAGCGTGGCACAGTGCAGAGGAAAGAGCCAGGCTTTGGGGTCAGCCTGTACAGCGGGAGGGGTTGAATCCTAGTTTAGTCTCTCACTATCCCTGTGACCTAAAGCAAAGTCATTAAGTTCTCTGGACCTCAGTCTCTGTATCTGCTATATTGAAATAAAAACACCGATCTGCTGAAGTTGTTTTGAGGACTAGATGTAATACATGTAAAGTACCTAGACATCTCACCCATTTTAGTCTTACCGAATGGTGGTCCTTAGCAGACACTTAGCCTTCTAGCCTTGCATCAAATGGCACTTCTGAGGTCTAATTCTCATCACTTATAAATTATATGGTTTTGGAAAATTCCTTAAATTTCTCTGAGCCTTACTCTCCTCATGTGTAACACACCTAGACCCTTAAGCCATGTCCCTTAACCAGCATGGCATCAGAAATCCTTGGAAAAGGAAGTAAACCATGGCCACAGTTGGGGTTCCCCGGTATCTGGTGGGCTGGGGGACTGTAGTGGATGGCAGACTGCAGGGGAGGAATAGCAGAGGCCTGAGAGCTCATCACCCTGAGTGAGAAAAAAGTTTCACTGGACGGGGAAGGGGTCCGCCAAACAGGGCAGAGGGAGTGCTATTTGGAATGCTGTGAGGCTGGGCATGACCACTGGGGCTCAGTGTACCTCCACCCTCACTCCCTAAGGCCTCAGGCCTTCCTGGTGGAAAGGGAAAGATTTGGGGTATATGGCAAGAACAGGCTCACCAGGACACAGACATCTCTGCTGTGGGAACTCCTTATGAAAGAGCTGAGAATGAGAAACAGAATATGCTTTCCCACCTCAGTGAGAGACAGATGTCAGAGAACCATGGGCCACGGGGCAGGCAGAGAGGCAGCAGGTGACAGTGAGATGAGCGGCATTTGGCAGCAGCCCCGACCATGCAGGGAGCAACCCCACCTGGCTTCTTCTCAGACTGTCACTGAAGGTGAGGGCACATGGAGATCTGGGAAGTTCCAGAAAAGCGCACACTGTATGATCCCAGTGGCATCTGCAAAAACAGGCAAAGTTAACTTATGCAGTTGGAAGGCAGGATAGTGGCCCGGTGCAGTGGCCTGTAATTCCAGCCCAGGAGGTCGAAGCTACAGTGAGCTATGATCATGCCACTGCACTTCAGTTTGGGTGACAAAGCAAGACCCCATCTCCAAAAAATAACATAACATAACATGACATGACATAACATAACATAACATAACATAACATAACATAACATAACATAACATAGAAAGGCATGATAGTGGTTATCCCTGCAGGGGATGCAGTGAATAGAGGGAAACAGGAGAAGGGTTTAGGGAGCTGATAATGATTTGTTTCTTCCTCAGGGACCTGATTACACTACTTTGTTCATTGTGTTAAAAGTTAAGTGCACGTAGGATTTGTGAATTTTTCTGTACGTTATTTCAATAACAAGTCAAGGCCGGGTGCAGTGGCTCACGCCTGTAATCCCAGCTCTTTGGGAGGCTGAGGCCCGCGGATCACGAGGTTAGGAGATCGAGACCATCCTGGCCAACACGATGAAACCCCATCTCTACTAAAAATACAAAAAATTAGCCGGGTGTGGTGGTGGGTGCCTGTAGTCCCAGCTACTTGGGAGGCTGAGGCAGGAGAATGGCGTAAACCCAGGAGGCAGAGCTTGCAGTGAGCCGAGATTGCGCCACTGCACTCCAGCCTGGGCGACAGAGCGAGATTCTGCCTCAAAAACAAAAACAAAAGCAAGTTAAAATACACGCACATGCACACACACACAGCTGTTTTGGGAAGAAGAGGAACAGTCATTCCCCAGTTCAAGCCCTTTGAAGTGGCACCACATAGTGAAGTGGGTAAGAGATTAGGGGGCTGGCTACGTGCAGTGGCTAATGCCTGTAATCCCAGCACTTTTTGGGAGGCCGAGGCGGGCGGATCACCTGAGGTCAGGAGTTAGAGACCAGCCTGGCCAACATGGTGAAACCCCACCTCTACTAAAAAAACACAAAAATATTAGCTGGGCATGGTGGTGAGTGCCTGTAATCCCAGCTACCCGGGAGACTGGGGCAGGAGAATCGCCTGAACCCGGCAGGCAAAGATTGCAATAAGCCGAGATCCCGCCACTGCACTCCAGCCTGGGCAACAAAAACGAAAACTCCGTCTCAAAAATAAATAAAGATTAGGGAACTGGAGGCAAGGACCACATGGTGTCCGGCCAGACTCTACATTTCTTCCTCCATTCATTCACCATTCACTCTGGTTTATTAAGCACCTCCTGCTCCTTGAACACTGTACAACACGTGAGAGGATAAAAGATTATCAATAGCAGCAATTTCCATTTATTGAGAGCTTACTATGGAGTAGGCACTGAACCCTCACGATAATCCTGTGAAGTATTATTATTAACCCCATCAGTTGAAGAAAAATGAGCCCCAGAAAGGTTAAGCAAGTCGTTTAAGGTCACAGAACAAAGAAGGTGCCTGGATTTTCCTATGCACCTGTATCTGTGTGGACCCAAACCCCGGCACTTCACAATGAGCTCCAGCGTCCCCTAGAAATCTAGGGACCGAAGGACCTGTTGACAAACTGCTCTACGATAGTAATGAGGCCTTAGAGCTGCAGCCAGACTGACTTCGAGTTTTGGCCGCATCCTTTTCTGTGATCCTCGGCAGGTTCCTTCACTCTTTTGAGCCTCACTTTCCCCATTTGTATAAAGAGGTAAAAAACCACGCCTTTCTCTCGGGGTTATTGTGGGTATCCATTGAGAAGACGTGTGTGGAGCCAGGTGTCCGGCACCCAGTGAGAGCCCAGAACGGTCATTAGGACGTCTGAGTCTTTATCACTCGTGCGCAGCACAGCACGACCCTGAGCACAGGGTTGAAGGCGGTTCCCGGCGCCTAGCCTCTCGATAGGAACCTTTAGGGACGGGTGGACTTAAAGGAGCCGGTGGGCCTTAAGAGTCCAGCCGATGCTGCCACATAACGGGCCTGGGGAAAAGCCCAGATCCCAAGTGCCAACAGAGCAGCCGACCTCAGCCGACCTGAACCAAACCGCGGGCGAGGCTGCTCAGGGTCAGCGCCAGCGATGAGAAGACGCGCTATCGCGAGATCTGTGGGACCCACGCATTTACAAGCCGGAAGTGAGGGGCGGGCCTAATGCGGCGCGCTCCTTTTGAAACCTGAGACTGAGACCTGCGGAGGGCGAGGGCGGGTTGGAGGTCGCTGTCCTTTCTGGGAACCGAGCAGGGGTCGCAGGAGGTCGGGGATGGGTGAGCGGTCCCCTCTGAGTGGGGTTTGGCTGGGAGAGGCCACAGCTTCATCTTTGGGAAGCTACCCTGGGCCGGCCACACGCCGTGAGCCAGACTGGCAAGGCCCCTCCGCCTCCACTGTGCTCCTAGACCCGAGAAACTCAGCTTAGCCCGAGCCTCCCGGCAACCTCCCTTTGGCTCCGCCTTTTAAAGGGCCTTTACGGTAAATAACCCCGACGCTTAGCGGGGCTGCTGCTTCTGGGCCCTCGAACTTACCCAGGCCCCTTCCATGGCCATGCAAGAGGGAGGTCTTAACAACGTGTTCACACGATCATGGTTTAAAAAATATATGTAAGTAGCAAAACTAAGATATTTTAAACCAAATCTGTTCTTAACAGATTTAATGATTTTAACTTAACAGGTTTAAAGAGACCACTGTCTTTTTCCACTGTGACTGCCTATCTGAAGGCATTGGAGTGGCTGTGGGCAGTTTTAGGCATTTTGGAGTAGGGAATACACTGAGTTTGAGTTTATGTGGCTCCTGTGTATACTTAAGTTTTTGCTAGGCTTCCAGGAATATCCCTAAGTCCCTACTGTGCTGAATTACAAGCACAGTGACCTGAGTGTTTCAGAAGTCTTGGTCATAGATGTCCAGCATCAAAAAAATGGGGAGATATATTGGTCACAGTATAAGGTAATGTGAAGTTCCTTGATCGCTTATGGCTCATAACAAAAGGCTTGGTAGTTTCCCAAGTTTGACAACCATCCTAAAATAAGGAGTTGGAAAACTGGATCTTTTCTAAGCTAGCAGCGATAGCAAATTTTGATCCACCATTAGGGAGAGGAATGACTCAATTATCTTCCTTTTCTCTTCATAGAATGACAAAAATGTTGTTAAAGAGGCCATGAAAGAATACACAGCCAAAAAATGTGGTGAGAAAGTGCTTAGTGATATGCCAGGCAGTTAATTTAACAAATAGTGTTATTTTCAATTTTTTGTGTGTGATGTTTTTGGTATGAGCTTTTTCAATTTTGTAGAGTGATGTAATTTCTCGTTTTAAATATTTATATTTGTACCTACTTTTGTATTTTAAATTTTCTATTCTTTTTCTTAACGAATACCATGAGATTATATAAGCTCAGGCCCCCAAATCTACATCTGCCCTTGCATGGTTGTTATCCCCTCCTAACCACTCTGCTCAGGGCAGGGCATGTGTTTATTGTCCTAATTTTTGAGATGAGGAGATGGAAGCCCAGAGAGGTCAAGTCTCTTACCCAAGGCTTTGCTGCTGAGACCAGCAGAACTAAAACTAGAACCCAGATCTTTTGGTTCAGTTCAGACGTCTGGTCACACCAGAGAAGTGTCCTAATCTAAAACATTTCGCCATCTTCAGGGAGTGGAGTTGAAGTGTGTCTGCTTGGCCTGCCTTTGGGTTCTGGATTGTACCTAGCCCACTGAAGCTAAAAGGGAACGAATTATGTTTCTGAAGTGCCTCCCAAATCTCAGATGATGGCAGCTTACTCTGTGTTCTCCCACCCACCTCTGCCCTAGCAATGAAAGAAGGCTAGCATCTGGTAGGAGACAACCACTGATGAACTTCAGCCATGGGACCTCGCTCTCTGTCAGGGTGGGAAGTATGGAATCCTTGAACAGAAACAGAATCCGCTGGTGAACCGGCTGTGTGTGAATATGCATGGGAACATGTCTTTGTTATTTCTCAAGCCAAATGTATTTTTGGTCTGTTTCCCTGGAGACTTATAGGGAATAGGGAGAGGCCTTATCAAGTGTAGTATAATTTTGCCAGTCCCACTTCCTTTCCAATTCCCCAAATTAGTCACCCCATCTCTCCACCTGGACTGATTTTTCCAAGGTCACTAACAACTTTCTTTTTTTTAAATCCAACTTTTCAGTCTTTATCTTTAATCAAGTCTCCCTGCTGCCTGTGTTCTGCACCCAGGCTGGAGTGCAGTGGCACGATCTCAGTTCACTGCAACCTCTGCCTCCCAGGCTCAAGCGATCCTTCCACTTCTGCCTTCCTAGTAGCTGGAACTGCAGGCTCGTGCCACCATGCCCGGCTAATTTTTTGTATTTTTTGTAGAGATGGGGATTTCACTATGTTGCCCTGGCTGGTCTTGAACTCCTGAGCTCAAGTGATCCTCCCACCTTAGCCTCCCAAAGTACTGGTATTACAAGTAAGCCACCGTACCTGGCCTCCCAGTGGTTTTTTCAAATGTAAATCTGATCCACCTCCACTTAAAAGTTCATCATTGCCTCATTGCTCCTCATTGCTTTTAGGATAAAGACTCAGTTGAGCCCAGTCATCTCCAGTGTAGTCCCAGTCACTCATATTGATCTTTCCTTTCTCCCACGGGCCATCCACCTCCCTGACACAAGACTTTTGCACATGGTCCTTTTATTTATACCTACTATTTCCAGACATTGTTTTGGTGCTGGGGATACAATGGTGAACAAAGCAGGCAAAAATTCCTGCCATTCTAGAGTTCACTTTCTCGTGGTTGCTTTTTGGTTGGAATGTTCTTGACCTTTTTGTTTTGTTTTGTTTTTGTGTTTTTTTTTGTTTGCTTTTTCGTAGGAGGGAGTTTAGGATTTATGTATTTTAGAATAGCAGCTTTATTGAGATATAATGCACACACCTCAAAACTCATAAAATTCACCCATTTAAAATGTGCAGTTCAATTTAGGATATTCAGAGTTGTAGACCAGGCATGGTGGCTCACATCTGTAATTCTAGCTCTTTAGGAGGCCGAGGTGGGTGGATCACTTGAGGTCAGGAGTTTGAAACCAGCCTGGCCAACATGGTGAATCCCCGTCTCTACTACAAAAACAAAAAAATTAGCCAGGTGTGGTAGCGGGCACCTATAATCCCAGCTACTTTTGGAGGCTAAGGCAGGAGAATTGCTTGAACCCAGGAGTCGAAGGTTGCAGTGAGCCGAGATCGCACCACTGCACTCCAGCCTGGGTGACAAAGCAAGACTTGGTCTCAAAAAAAAAAAACCCAAAACAAAAGAATATTCAGAGTTGTGAATATTGATTCTACCATCACCACAATCAATTTTGAATTTTTTTCCATCACCCCAGAAAGAAACCTTAAACCCATTAGTAGTCACTGTCCCCAACTCCCCCAGCCTAGACAGCCAGTCTACTTTCTATCTCTTTGGATTTGCCAATTTTGTACATTTCATATAAATAGAATCATGTGGTCTTTCGTGACTAGCTTCTTTCACTTGGCATAATGTTTTCACGCTTCTTCCATGCTGCCATGCCGTAGCATGTATCAGTACTTCAATTTTATTGCCAGGTAATATTCCATGGTGTGATAGACCACATTTTGTTTATCTGTTCATTTGTGGAAGGACATTTGGGTTCTTTCCACCCTTTGGCTATTATTAATAATGCTGTTCTGAATATTTATGTACAATTTTTTGAATGAACATACATCTTCATTTTCTTGGGCATAAACCTAGGATTGGAATTGCTGGATCATATGATAGCTTTATGTTCAACTTTTTGAGAAACTGCGAGATTTTTACAAAGTGGCCGTACCATTTTACCTTCCCAACAGTATATGAGAATTCCAGTTTCTCTACATCCTTGCTATTATAGGTTGCATTGTGGCTTCTCAAAATTCATGTGTTGAAATCCTAATCCCCTGTACCTCATAATGTGAACTTATTTGGAAACAGAGTCATTATAGATGTAATTAGTGAGGCTAAGATGAGGTCATATTGGAGTAGGTTGGGTCCCTTATCCAACATTACTGGTGTCTTTTATAAAAATGGGAAATGTGGACACAGACACGCACCCAGGGAGAACGGCACATGAAGACTGGAATTATACTGCCATAGCCACGGACCTACCAGAAGCTAGGAGAGAAACCTGGAACAGATCCTTCCTTGGGGCCTTCAGAGGGAGCATGGCCCTGTTGATAACTTGATCTTGGACTTCTTGCCTCCAGAACATGAGACAACAAATTTATGTTGTTTAAGTCACTCAGTCTGTGGTACTTTGTTATGGCAGCGTTAGCAAACTGATATACTCTCTGACACTTGTTGTTTTCCATTTTTGTAATTATAACCATTCTACTGGGTGTGAAGTGGTATCTCATTTGATTTTGATTGGCACTTCCCTATGCAAATGATGTTGAGCATGCTTTCATGTGCTTATTAACCATTTGTATATCTTCTGATAAATGTCTATTCAAATCCTTTGCTTCTTTAAAAAAATTGGGTTGTCTTTTTTATTACTGATTTTTAGGAGTTCTTGATGTAGTCTAGATAGAAGCCCCTTATTACATATATGTTTTGCAAACATTTTCTCCTATGCTCAGGTATCTTTTCACTTTCTTTTTTTGTTTTAGAGACAGGGTCTTCCTCTGTCACCCAGGGTGGAGTGCAGTAGTACTATTATGGCTCACTGAGCTCACTGAGGTTGCAAACTCCTGGGCTCAGAAATCCTCCTACCTCAGCCTCCTGAGTAGCTAGGACTACAGGGGTGTGCCACCAGGCCTGGCTAATTTTTTTTCTTTTTTCTTTTTTTTAAGAGATGGAGTCTCACTATGTTATCCAGCCTGGTCGTGAACTCCTCGCTTCAAGCAATCCTCCCACCTCAGCCTCCCAAATTATTGGGATTATAGGGTTGAACCAGTGAGCCCAGCCCTGTTTTCACTTTCCTGATGGTGTCCTTTGAAGCACAAAAGTTTTTAATTTTGATGAAGTCCAATTTATCTATTTTATAACTTTATTGTTTGTTTTGGTGTTGTATCTAGTCCCCTTCTGTCCTGGTCTACCTCAAATGCCACTTCCTCAGGGAATATTGCATTTCTTTAATATATGCAAACTATCTTTGCAATTACAAATTTTTTTTGAGTGAGATTTGTTTGGTTGTCCTCCCATCTGGACTGTAAATTCCAAGAGAGTAGGGTCCAAGTTAGGTTTCTGTCTTCCCATTCTATCCCTATGCCCCAGCACAGTGCCTGCTGGGTAGCAGGTGCTCAGAGTTGCTGAATGAATAAATGCTGAGTTGACTCTGGACCATTCCCTCCATGAAACGCTCTTTTTTTTTTTTTTCCCCGAGATAGGTCTCACTGTGTTGCCCAGGCTGGAGTGCAGTGACACGATCTCAGCTCACTGCAACCTCCGCCTCCTGTGTTCAAGTGATTCTTCTGCCTCAGCTTCCTGAATAGCTGGGATTACAGGCACCCACCACCACATCTGGCTAATTTTTTGTATTTTTAGTAGAGATGGGGTTTCACCATGTTGGCCAGGATGATCTCAAACTCCTGACCTCAGGTGATCCGCCTGCCTCGGCCTCCCAAAGTGCTGGGATTACAGGTGTGAGCCACCGTGCCCAGCCAACACACTCTTTATTTGGCCTTGAGAATACCCACCTCCTGCTTTTCCTCCTACTTCTCCAACTGCTCCTCAGTCTGTCTGCTGATTCCTCTTCATTTATCCATCCAGCAGATTGAGACAGAAGGTTAAGTAGGATTGGGATTGGGGGCACAGGCCCTAGCCCTCCTCTCTCACCCATCACACTCTTTGCCTCCACTACCAGGGCTTTAATGACCATTTTTAGACTAACGACTCTCAAATCTGTTAACTACCTAGATGGCTTTCCTAAGCTGCATATCCAACTGCCTACTGGATGCCTCTAGTGGAATGTCATATAGATTGCTAAAATGCAACATGGTCACAGCCTTTATCTTTCCTTACCCCCAGTCCCAATCCTGCTTAACTTTCTATCTCAACCTGTTGCCCCAAACCTGAAATCCAGGCGTTGTCTGTCTTAGGTCAGTTTCCCCAGAAATAGACCCTGAGCTGAAGATTAGTATGCAAGTGATTCATCAGGGGAGTACTCCCAGGAGGATGTGGAGAAAGCAGAACAAAACATGGGGGTAAAAGTCAAGCAAGAGTACAGTTTTAGGCCAAGCCCCACAGAGGTACTTGGCCTGATGCCACAGGGGAACACTTGGAACTTGCCCTGACTCCATTCCAATTGTCTGGAAAAGTTTGTGTAGAATTGGTATTATTTCTTCCTTAAATGTTTAGTAGAATTCACCAGGGAAGCCAACTGGGCCTGAAGTGTCCTTCGTGGGAAGGTTTTTAGCTACACATTCAATTTCTTTGATAGCTATCCAGTTACTTTGATTCTCTGTTTCTTAAGATTTTTGGTAAGTGAACACAAAGAATGTGTGGCAATGTCTAGATTTCAGGGGTTAACAGGTTGAGATAGAAGGTTAACCAGGATTGGCTGGTTATTAATATAGTCGCTATGAATTTCTTTTAGTATTAGCATCGTATGTATTTTAACCTATTTGTTTCCTTATATTTAAAGTGTGTTTCTTTTAGGCAGCATGTAGTTGGGTCTTTTTTTTTTTTTTTTTTTTTAATCCAAACTGACAATCTGTGCCATTTAATTAATGAAATTACATTTAATGTGATTTTTAAAATATGATTAGATTTGTCAGCACCTTGCTATTTGTTTTCTATTTGTCCTATCCATTCTTTGTTTCCTTTTCCACCTGCTTTTGAGTTGACTATTTTTGTGTTTTTTAAAAATTCTGCTTTATTTTCTTAATTGGCTTTTTGCTATAACTCTTTTTTTTTTTTTGACAGGGTCTCGCTCTGTTGCCCAGACTGTAGTGTAGTGGCGTGATCACATTTCACTGCAGCCTCCAACTCCTGGGCTCAAGCAGTCCTCCCTCCTCAACCTCCCCAGTAGCTGGGATTACAAGTATGCTCCACCATACCTGGCTAATTTTTAAATTACTTTAGAGACAGTGTCTAGCTCTGTTGCCCAGGCTAGTCTTGAGCTCTTGGCTTCCAGTGATCCCCCTGCCTTGGCTGCCCAAAGTGCTGGGATTATAGGAGTGAGCTACCACATCTGGCCTGTAATTATTTATTTTAGTGGTTGCCATATGGTTTATAACATACATCTTAAATTTATCATAGTCTATGTATTCAGGTTCACTAATCTTTTCGTCTTTTACGTTTAATCTGCCAATCCTTTTCAGTGTATAATTCATCTCACACATTGTAGCTTTCATCTCTGGATGATCAATTTAGGTCTTTAATTTTATGCATCTTCTAAGTGTCTGCTTAACTTTAGTATATACAAAATACAGTGGTAACAATTGTTTTACTGTCCTTGTCTGATAATCCTAACACCTATGTCAGTTCTAGGTTGGCTTCCATTGATTTATTTTTCTCCTCCGTATAGGTGATATTTTTCTGCTTCTTTGTAAGCCAGGTAAGCTTTGATCAGGTGCCAAACATTGTAAAGTTTACTTTGTTGGGTGCTAGATTATTTTGTATTCTTTTAATTATGTTTGAACTTTGTTCTGGGATGCAGTCACTTGGAAATGGTTTGATCCTTTTGAGTTTTGTTTTAAGCTGGGCTATAAAGGAAATCTCAGGAAATTTTACAGGATTGAAATCTCTGACAAATTAAGCTAGAAATCAATAACAAAAAACAACTAGAAGATTACAAAATATTTGGAAGTTAAGCAACACACTTGCTAAAAATGTTCTCGTGGGCCAAAGAAATCACAGTGGAGATAAGACAATGTTTAAAACAAAATGATAACAGAGAAATAGCGTATCAAAATTGTGAGTTCATTGAAAGTGCTTACAAGGAAAAGAAAAAAAACCTGTGGGGGTATTTTGATAATTGTTCAATGTATATTGGAAAAGATGGCATTCTGCAGCTCTTGGGTATGATACTTATATGTCATCTAGATCAGTTTTGTTAATCATGTTATTCAAAATCTCCTATATCCTAATGATGATTTCTTGTCTACTTATTCTACCAGTTATTGAGAGCAATGTGCTAAAAGAATCTCCAATTATTATTATGGATTTCTGTCTTTCTCCTTTTAGACCTGTCAGTTATTACTTTATGTTTTGAGGCTGTTTTTAATTGAATATGTAGTTAGGATTTTATATTTTCCTATTAAAATTTCCCTTTCATTATTATGAAATGTCTCTTATTATCTCTAGCAATACTTTTTTCCTTATGTTTATGATACCAGTACAGATACACCAGCTTTGTTCTGGTGTTTTCTTTTTTTTTTTTTTTTTTTTGAGACGGAGTCTCGCTCTGTCGCCCAGGCTGGAGTGCAGTGGCCGGATCTCAGCTCACTGCAAGCTCCGCCTCCCGGGTTCACGCCATTCTCCTGCCTCAGCCTCCCGAGTAGCTGGGACTACAGGCGCCCGCCAAGTTCTGGTGTTTTCATGACTTACTTTTTTTTTCTTTTTTAAAAAAAATCTTTTCTTTCTTTCTTTCTTTCTTTCTTTCTTTCTTTCTTTCTTTCTTTCTTTCCTTCCTTCCTTCCTTCCTTCCTTCCTTCCTTCCTTCCTTCCTTCCTTCCTTCCTTCCTTCCTTCCTTCCTTCCTCTTTCTCTCTTTCTCTCTTTCCCCTCCCTTCTTTTCTTTTCCTTTCTTTTCTTTTCCTTTCTTTTCCCTTTCTGTTTCTTTTCTTTTCTTTTTTTCTTTCCGGAGTCTCACTCTGTTGCCCAGGCTGGAGTGCAGTGGCACGATCTCAACTCACTGCAACCTCCACCTCCTGAGTTCAAGTGATTCTCATGCCTCAGCCTCCCAAGTGGCTAGGATAACGGTGTGCACCACCACACCCAGCTAATTTTTGTATACTTAGTAGGAACGGGGTTTCACCATGTTGGCCAGGCTGTTCTTGAACTCTTAACCTCAGGTGATCCACCCACCTTAGCCTCCCAAAGTGCTAGAATTACAGGCATGAGCCACCACACCCGGCCAAAAATCCCTTTATTTTCAACCTTTATGCATCCTTATGTTTAAGGTGTGTCTTCTATAACGGCATATAGTTGTTTTTTTCTTGTCCAGTCTGAAAATCTTTGCCTTTAATTGATTTATATTGTGGTAATTACTGATACTCTAGGGTTTAAAGTATACCATTTTACCATTTTTTTCCATTTTTCACATCTGTGTTTTATTATTAAAACAGATGTTTTATTATTAAATTAAAAAATCTGTTATTTATTTTTTACCTCTTTCTTGCCTTCTTTGGATCAATCAATATTTTTCTAATTATTTCATTTTCCTGCTCTGTAAATTAGTAGTCACATGTTTGCTCTTATTGTTATTTTATTACCCTAGATATTATAGCATGCATCCTTGACTTAATTAAGTCACCCTTGAATTAGTACTTTCACCCTTTTCTAAATAACTCTAGGGACCTTATGATACTTTAATTCAGTTTAGCATTAGCCTGGCTTTCATGTTATTGTTGTCCTGTTTTTTTTTTGTTGTTGTTGTTGTTTTTTTTTGAGACAGAGTCTTGCTGTGTTGCCCAGGCTGGCCTTGAACTCCAGGGACAAGTAATCTGCCCTCCTCAGCCTCCCGAGTAGCTGAGATTACAGGAATGTGCCACCACACCTGGCTACAGCAAGGCTTTTGACAGAAATGGTTAAAAGAATTCAAAACTGAGGATCCTAGTGCTGAGGGTGTGATATTTTGTGTTATTGGTCAGTAAGAATGTCTCTTACTTAAGACATGAGTCCTGAAGGTGGTAAGAGTTAATTTATTTAGACAGAGTTAATTTTAATTAGCGAAAACTAAAGAACTTATATATATATAAAATTTATATATATAAAGAATATATATTTTATATATATATATGAAGAATTCAGAGGTGTTAGAAATTATGAAGAGGACTATAAGATAACTACCACAGAAGGCAGGTGGAAGTGGTCTCTGTGGAGAAGGAAGAATTGGGGAAGGGCCCATAGGGAACACACGAGACCATCGTTATATTTGTTTCTCACCCTGAGTAGTGGGTACATAGATGTTCACTGGACTATTAATCTTTAAAATGTACATATTCATTTAACACATTGAAGTGTGCATGATGGATTTCAAAATTTTTTAAAAGTAAAATATTGTGAAAGAGAAGGGAAGGAAGGAAAGAAAGGCAAATGAAAGGAAAAGAAAGGAAGAAAGAAAGAGGGAGGGAGGATAGGAGGAAGAAAGAAAACTGGATTTGTTAATAGGAAAGAATATATCAATGTCAAATCCCCATTTTGGGCTAGCATTATTCAGTGTCCAGAAAGATAATCTCAACAATTACTCAGTGAATCAGCTTATTTAATTGATGACTATACAGTTAATTCATGCTCAAAAATCAAACATTCTAAGCTTCTTTCTATGAATACCTTCTTTCTATGAAGACCAAGGTTATTAATCTCATGGTTTTAAAAGATAGAATTTCCTGGGGAATGTTGGTCCTCTTGTAGGTGCTACTGTAGCAAAAGTGAAACAACCATACATCAGACCAAAGTAAAAGTCAGTTCTTTAGTTTTCACTAATTAAAATTAACTCTGTCTAAATAAATCAACTCTTACCATCTTCGGGACTCATATATCAAGTAAGAGACATTCTTACTGACCAATAACACAAAATATCACACCCTCAGCACTAGGATCCTCAGTTTTGAATTCTTTTAACCATTTCTGTCAAAAGCCTTGCTGTAGCCAGGTGTGGTGGCACATTCCTGTAATCTCAGCTGCTTGGGAGGCTGAGGAGGGCAGATCACTTGTCCCTAGGAGTTCTATATATATGAATAATTACTCTCTATATAGTAATTTTTGTGTATACACACACACACACACACACACACATACACACAAAAACTGGATCAGTAAGGAATTTACACTTACTACTTTAGATGAAGAACCCCAGGAGAAGGTAAGATAACAGAGTCTCTGGGACAGAAGTGACCTCATTTTCCCTGAAAGTTTACAGGGCAAAGTCACAAGTGAGTCTGTTATGTTTGGGGTGTTTGTCCTCTTCAAATCTCATGTTGAAATGTAACCTTCAGTGTTAGAGGTGGGACCTGGTGGGAGGTGATTCGATCATGGGGGTGGATCTTTCACGAATGACTTAGCACCATTTCTTGGTGATGTTCTCTCCCAGTTAGTTCACATGAGATCTGGTTGTTAAAAAGAATCTGAGACCTCCCCCTTCTCTCTTTTGCTCCATCTCTTCACCATGTGATGTGCTGTCTGCCCTTCACTTTGTGCCATGATTGAAAGCTTCCTGAGGCCTTCACAAGAAGCTGATGCTGGCACCACGCTTCCTGTACAGCCTGCAGAAACATGAGCCAAATCAAAACTTGTTTTCTTTATAAATTACCTAGTCTCAGGTGTTTCTTTATAGCAGCACAAGAATGAACTAACACAGAGTCTATGGGAAATAGGACTCAAAAAATTGGTGGCAGGGTGAAGTGCCACCCAAATACTGGTCATTGGGCAGGAATATGGTCAGGGGAGTAGGCTGCTCTTATTTTCTCACTCAGAGTTCCCACAGCCTACTTTCAGCTCTAGGGAATGGGTCAGAACAAAACATTTTTGTGGGAGTGAAATAAATATCTTTAGATAATCCACATAGGAGGGTAAGGAGGGAAGAACAGGAACTTCATCAACACATGATATATTAATCCATCTTAACTACAAAGAACTACCTGAGACTGGGTAATTTATGAAGCAAAGAGGTTTAATTTACTCACAGTTCCACAGGCTTACCAGGAAGCATGGCTGGGAGGCCTCAGGTAACTTACAATTGTGGTGGAAGGGTTAGGGGAATGAAGCATGTCTTACCATGGTGGAGCAGGAAAGAGCGAGAGTGAAGGGGGAAGTGCCACACACTTTCAAACAACCAGATCTTGTAAGAACTCATTGACTCTCACAAGAACAGCAAAGGGGAACTCCAACCCCATGATTCAGTCACCTCCCACCAAGCCCCTCCCTGACATGGGGATTACAATTCGAGATGAGATTTGGGTGAGGACAGAGCCAAACCATATCGTTCCACCCCTGGCCCCACCGAAATCTCATGTCCTCACATTTCAAAGCCAAGTATGCCTTTCCAACAGTCCCCCAAAGTCTTAACTCATTCCAGCATTAACTCAAAAGTCTAAGTCCAAAGTCTCATTTGAGATAAGGCAAGCCCTTTCTGCCTATGAGCCTGTAAAGTAAAAAACAAGTTAGTAACTTCCAAGATACAATGGAAATACAGGAATTAGGTAAATGCTGCCATTGCAAAAGGGAGAAATTGGCCAAAACCAAGGAACTACAGGTCCTATGCAAGTTTAAAACCTGGCAAGGAAATCATTAAAAATATATATATATATATTTTTGGAGATGGAGTCTCGCTCTGTTGCCCAGGGTGGAGTGCAGTGGCATGATCCTGGCTCACTGCAACCTCCGCCTCCCGGGTTCAAGCAATTCTCCTGCCTCAGCCTCCCAAGTAGCTGGGACTACAGGCACACGCCGCCACACCTAGCTAATTTTTTTTTTTTTTTTTGAGATGGAGTCTCACTTTGTCACCCAGGCTGGAGTACAGTGGCGCGATGTCTGCCCACTGCAAGCTCTGTCCCCCTGGGTTCATGCCGTTCTCCTGCCTCAGCCTCCTGAATAGCTGGGACTACAGGCGCCCGCCACCACGCCCGGCTAATTTTCTTTTGTATTTTTAGTAGAGACGGGGTTTCACCGTGTTTGCCAGGATGGTCTCAATCTCCTGACCTAGTGATCCGCCTGCCTTGGCCTCCCAAAGTGCTGGGATTACAGGCGTGAGCCACTGCACCTAGCCATTTTTTGTATTTTGTTAGAGACAGGATTTCACTGTGTTGCCCAGTCTGTTCTCGAACTCCTGAACTCAGGCAGTCCACCTGCCTCAGCCTCACAAAGTGCTAGGATTACAGGCGTGAGCCACTGCACCTGGCCGGAAGTCATTAAATCTTAAAGCTCCAAAATAATCTCCTTTGACTCCATGTCTCACATCTAGGTCATGCTGATGCAAGAGGTGGGCTCCCAAGGCCTGCCCCTGTGGCTCTGCAGGGTACAGCCCCCACAGCTGCTTTCACGGGCTGATATTGAGTGCCTGTGGCTTTTCTGGGCACATGGTGCAGGCTGTCAGTGGATGTACCATTCTGGGGTTTGGAGGACGGTGGCCCTTTTCTCATGTTTCCACTAGGCAGTGCCCCGGTGGGGACTCTGTGTCAGGGCTCCAATCCTGCATTTCCCCACTGCACTGCCCATGAGGGCTCTGCTCCTGCAGCTGATTTCTGTCTGGACATCCAGGCATTTCCATACATCCTCTGAAATCTAGGTGGAGATTACAAAACCTCAATTCTTGCCATCTGCACACCCGCAGGCCCAACATCACATGGAAGCTGCCAAGTCTTGGGGCTTGCAACCTCTGAAGCAATGGCCAGAGCTGTACCTTGGCCCCTTTTAGCCATGGCTAGAGCTGGCGTGGCTGGGATCCAGGGCATCATGTCCCAAGGCTGCACAGAGCAGCTGGAGCATGGGCCTGGACCATGAAACCATTTTTTCCTTCTAGGTCTCTGGGCCTGTGATGGGAGGGACTGCCTCAAGGGTCTCTGAAATGCCAGGAGACATTTTCCCCATTGTCTTGGCTATTTAACTCTTCTTTACTTATGCAAACTTCTGCAGCAGGCTTGAATTTCTCCCCAGAAAATGGAGTTTTCTTTTCTACCACATGGCCAGGCTGCAAATTTTCTAAACTTGTATGCTCTGCTTCCCTTTTAAATATAAGTTCCAGTTTCAGATCATCTCTTTGTTCATGCATATGAGCATACACTTTTAGAAATACCCAGGTTACCTCCTGAATGCTTTGCTGCTTAGAAATTTCTTCCAGCAGATACCCTAAATCATCTCTCTCAAGTTCAAAGTTCCACAGATCTCTAGGGCAGGGGAAAAAATGCCACCAGTATCTTTGCTAAAGCATAGCAAGAGTGACCTTTACTCTAGTTCCCAACAAGTTCCTCATCTGCATCTGAGACCACTTCAGTCTGGACTTCATTGTCCATGTCACTATCAACATTTTGGTCAAAACAATTCAACAAGTCTTTACGAAGTTCCAAGCTTTCCCACATCTTCCTGTCTTTTGAACTTTCCAAACTGTTCCAACCTCTGCCTGTTACCCAGTTCCAAAGTTGCTTCCACATTTCCAGGTGTCTTTATAGCTGTTACAAATAATTTTCTGTATAGTCCATTTTCACACTGCTATAAAGAGCTGCCTGAGACTGAGTAATTTGTGAAGAAAAGAGGTTTAATTCACTCACAGTTCTTCAGGCTTAACAGGAAGCATGACTGGAAAGCCTCAGAAAACTTACAATCATGGCAGAAGGTAAAGGGGAAGCAAGCATGTCTTACCGTGGCAGAGCAGGAGAGAGAAAGAGTGACGGGGAAGTGCCACACACTTTCAAACAACCAGATCGCATGAGAATTCACTCAGTGTCAGGAACAGCAAGGGGGAAGTCCATGCCCATGATTCAGTCACCTCTCACCAGACCCCTCCCCTGACATGTGGGGATTAAAATTCAAGATGAGATTTGGGTGGGGATGCAGAGCCAAACCATATCACATGGTCAACACAAGCTTCTTGGTGATGCCCCAAACTTCAGAACCAGCTAAAGGTTTACCATCAGCCAGAAGAGCTGTGGGAATGAGCCTCCCAGAAAGAAGAGATGAAAGGCGTTTGGCATCTGCAATGATGATGATGATGATGATGATGATGATGATGATGATGCTGGCTAAATGCTGACTCTGAGCCCTGCATGATGGTAAGCAGTGTCTATGGATTGGCTCATTTAATCCTCATAACAATGTCTATCTAATATCTATCTAGAGGTAGATATTAAGATAACGCCTATTTTCCAAATGAAGAAACTGAGCCTCCAAGAGATGAAGTAACTGGCCCAAGGTCACACAGTTGGTAAATTGAAACCTGAGTGCTTACATGGATGTTTTCCAGGTTGAGGCCACATTAACTGGTGGGGAGAGAAATGAAGAGCCCAGCACAAGGGGTGGACTGATGGGAGCATGTTCGGGCTAGTGGGAATAATAATAAAAAATAATAGTCAGCATTTATTGAATGCTTACTAAGTGGCTGGCACTGTTCTAAGCACTTTTACGTGCATTAACTTGAGGTGAAATAAAACCCAAATACACAGAACTGGCAAATGAGGGTCCATGCTTGAAGGTTTGGAAAGACTTGGAAATACCCTTTAGGCACATCAAGCAGGCAAAAAAAAAAAAAAAAAAAATTTAGCTGCATTTTGGAAGCTTCCTCTGATCAAAGATACCCATTCATCCAATATTTATTTATGAAATGCCTATTGTTTCCCAGGCAGTGTTCTAGGCACTGAGAACAGGACAGATTCCAGGAGAAGGAGAAGTCCAGGAACACAAAAAGATATAAAGAAATATTCGGAAGTGCCATATTTTTGACCTTTTCATCGACACTACCAGAAAAGGGAAAACATAAATACTGTTTGATTTTGCCACCAGGCACCACAAAACTGCGCCCTTGCCTGATTTCATTTCAGCAAGCTTTACTGTGAAGTGTTTATGTGCCAGGCACCATGTATAGAAGCGCTGGCCCGAAGATGAAGATGAAGTTTCTATCCTTAAGGCATGCGGTGTGGGAGATGAACAGGTAAGTGGATAATTACATTACAAGTGATTTGTGCCATGATTGAGGTGTGAGCAAAATTCCATGGGAGCAAAGAAGAATGACTAATTCTGCTTGGGGGTGTCAGATAATGTTTAATGGAGGAGGGGGGGCATCTCAACTGGGCCTGAGGGAGGACGAGGAGATTTCCAGGTGGAGATGGGGAGAAAAGACCTCTAGAGAGGAGTAGTTTGTGGACAGAATGATCAAATTGCAGATACTAAGTTCTGAAATACGGACTGTGCATGGACATCCTAGTACCCTCACAATTGTGAGGGCAGGGGAGTCCACAGAGATTACTAATTTATTGAAAAAGAGCACTGAGGCTTATGTTGGTGCCAGCTAAAATGACTGGGTTGATAAACAACCCACCTTTGTTTCTCTATGCAGAAATCACCTAAGCACCTGCCATATTTTTTCTAGCCTAGGTTTAAGTTAAGGTGTCAAAAAGACTTGAAATGCTCCTTTACACATTTGGGGAGGGGAGTATGTTGGTACAACCCCTGCAGAAGGCAGATTGGCAACATCTGCCAGAATTACAAAGGCATATAGCTTGTGACCCAGCAAGCTCACTTCTAGGAATTTATCCTTGGATGCACTCAGTCACATGTGAAATAACTTATGTACGAGTATTCATCACATCATTGTAACAGCAAAAGACTGGAAACAAAGTAAGTGCTCATTACAAGGGAATTGGTTAAGTAAATTATGATATCTCTTTAAAGTGGAACACTATTCAGTCTGAAAACAATAAGGTAGCTCTTTTCGTCCTGTTGGAAATGATTTCAAGGATATATTGTCAAATGAAAAAAGCAAGGGCAGAACCACACATATAAAATAAGGATGGAAAGAATTCAAGTCCTCCATGGAGTATGCAAACTGCTCAGTTAAAAGTCCCTGGGTTGCCCTACCTCCAGCCTTCTTGTGATGTGTGATGCAAAACTCACTGTTTAAGTCAGTTGAGAAGGAGTTTTCTGGTTTTGTAGCCAAAAGCATCTAGACACAGAACTCTAAGGTCAGGAGAGGCCTTTGTGTTTGGACCCAGAAAAATGCAGAAACAGGAGGTAAATCTTTGACTTAACAGAAATTCCCCAGTGTACTCCATATTAACTCCAGTGGGCACTCTCAAGTGCTTTCCCCTCTAGAAATTCCAAGCCCTGAACCGCAGAGCAGCCAGGCATTCACATGATGCAGCCATGGGGCTTTCTATGTAGAGATGTAATTTGGCAGGATTCAACCTGCCTGGCTTCTTTTTTTGTAAATACAACCTCATCAGAGCAACAAGCTAAAAGCCTGGCAGAATCTATTTGCAGTCAGGGAGCAAGAGTGCAATGCAATGAATATTCGAACCAAGCCTTATGAGGTGGAACTTGAACAACTCGCTCTATCCACAGGAGGCCCTAGATAGCCCAGACTCTCTATAGAGACTAAAAAACAGATCTCTGGGTCAAGCCATGTAGTCTGAGACCTTGTCTACATAGCTGAAATTGTCCTGTTAGTATCATCCAGACAATTTTAAGGAGTCTTTGTCCACTTATTCAAGAAAAACAAATATTTGTCTCTGGCACTCTGCTAGGTGCTAGGGATACAACAATGAGCAAAACCAAGATGATCTGTCCTTTATTGACTTACTGTCTAGAGAAAGAGATGGTAATTAGTTAAATGGTTATTAAACAGGTGTACAATTATAACTGAGGTGAATGTTATAGAGGAAAGATTCATGGCAGATCAGAGGCTAAAAAAAATACGTACATTAGAATGGAATCAGAAAAGCCCTGCCTGAGAAAATGACAGCTGAGACATCTGAAGAATGAGTAGGAGTTAACTAGGTGATACAGGAGAAGAGCATTCCAGGCAGAAGGAATGTTTCATGCAAAGGCCCTGGGGTGGGAGGGAGCATGGAACACTCAAGGAACTGAAAGGTCACCGTGTGGTTAGAGGGCAGAGAGTTCAGGGGAGTGTGCTGGGAGGGGAGGCTGGAGCAGCAAGCAGGCGCCAGGCAGGGCAAAGCCACGGAGGAGATAGAAAGTATTTTTGTAAGAACAACAGAAAATCATTTGTGGTAGAAAGTATTTTTGTAAGAGCAACAGAAAATCATTTGTGGTCAGAGTGTCAGTTATCCCCCAATATTCATTTCTCCCCTTTAATATTCCCTTCCAATATTCCTTTAATATTGGAACCCCTAAGTTTAGGCTCAGCATGCAGCTATCCAATTAAAAATCACTTCCCAGACTCCTTTGCATATAAGCTTTTCCATGTGACCAAAACAACCTGGCCAATTGCTCTAGCCAATGGGCTGTGAGAAGTAAGTGCAGGCTTCCATTTCCTCCCGTTCTCTCACTGGCTCCCGTTCTCTCACTGGCTCCAATGCAGACATGATGGTGGGGACTGGAGGAGCCATCCTAGGCCAGGAGATGGAAGCCATATGTTGAGGATGGCAGGGCAACAAAATAGAGGGTAACTGGATCCCCTCACCATGGAACAGTCATTGCAGCCCTGGACTATTAAACTCAGACAACATGTGACAGACTGATACACTTCTAGCTGCTGCATGGAGGGTAAAAGCAGTGGGCTCAATCTGGAGCTATTGCAGCCACCCATTGAGGAGGATGGTGTCTTGAACCTACCTGCAAAGTAGCCATGAAGATGGGACCGGACCCCATTAGAACATCTTTTGCCTCATATAGTGGAAACAGCACAAACTCTGGCCTCAGTGAGAGCCAAGTTCTGCTCTTGGGTTCATTACCTTTTAGCTGAGTGAGCTTGAACAAATTACTAAGCATCTCTTAAGTCTCATTTATAAACCCAAAGTAAGGTTCTTTTTTGGGGGTGTGATGACTAATTTTGAGATGGCCTTCAGACAGACTCCAACACTGGCTTTTTTGTGGGTCCTCAGGCTAATGATCTACTCTGGAGATTGTGGACTTGCCAGCCTCTATAGTTACATAAGCCAATGCCTTAAAATCTCTTTCCAAATATGATACATACACACACACATTCTATTGATTCTGTTTCTGGAGAATCCTGACTAACATGGGGGTTAACTTCCTATTTATATACATAGAACAAACTGCACACACATGAAGGGCACAGATCAGTGAACTTTTACAAAGTGAACACAACCACCATTTACAAGAATATCTAGAATATTAGAATTCTGCGAAGAAAGCTATAGCAGTGGTGTAATGTGTTACTCTAAATCCCTACATTGGCTGGGTGCAGTGGCTTATGCCTGTAATCCCAGCACTTTGGCAGGCAGAGGCGGGCGGATCACCTGAGGTCAGGAGTTCAAGACCAGCCTAGGCAACATAGCGAGATTCCATTTCTGGAAAAAATTACCCAGGCATGGTGGCACGTGCCTGTGGTCTCAGCTACTTGGGAGCTTGAGGTGGGAGGATTGCTTGAGCCCAGGAGATCAAGCCTTCAGTGAGTTATGATGGCACACCTGCACTCCAGCCTGGGCAACAGAGAGAGACCCAGTCTCAAAAAAAGAAAAACAAAAAACCCCTGGAACCATAACTATTTAAAAAGATAGCAGGTGTGGTGACTCATGCCTGTAATTCCAGCACTTTGGGAAGCCCAGGCGGGTGGATCACGAGGTCAAGAGATTGAGACCATCGTGGCCAACATGGTGAAACCCTGTCTCTACTAAAAATACAAAAATTAGCTGGGCGTGGTGGTGGGCGCCTGTAGTCCCAGCTATTCGGGAGGTTGAGGCAGGAGAATCGCTTGAACCCGGGAGGCGGAGGTTGCAGTGAGCTGAGGTCACGCCACTGCACTCCAGCCTGGTGACAGGGCGAGACTCCATCTCAAAAAAAAAAAAAAAAAAAGATGAAACACATCTAAGAATAATGCAAGACATGGAAGAACAATAAATCAGAGTTAGAAAAACTCTGAAATGTGATTTGACAGGAGTCAGAAAAAATTTAGAAATGAAAGAAAAAGTAATTTCAAAAAGGTAGACTAAATTAAAAGAACACTGGAGTGACTTAACACAGCAGATGCCTTAAGAGAAATAGAAGGTGAAAAGGAGGAAATTATGAAAAATTGAAATTTTAAAAGAGATGAAAAAAATTCAAAGAAATAGAAAATTACAAATATTTGTAATTTTATGAAGATAGGCAATGTATTAGGGTTCTCCAGAGGGACAGAACTAATAGGACATATGTATATATGAAAGGGAGTTTACTAGGGAGAATTGGCGTACACCATCACATGGGGAAGTCCCACTTTAGGCCGTCTGCAAGCTGGGGGATAAAGAAGCCAGTAGTGGCTCAGTCTGAGTGCAAAAGCCTCAAAAGCAGGGAAGCTGACAGTGCAGCCTTCAGTCTGTGGCCAAAGGCCCTAGAGCTCCCAGCAAACCATTGGTGTAAATCCAAGAGTTTAAAGGCCGAAAAACCTGGAGTCCGATGTCCAAGGGCAGGAGGAACGAACAGACGCATCCAGCACAGGAGAAAGATGAAAGCCAGAAGACTCAGCAAGCCAGCTCATCCCACCTTCTTCCCCCTGCTTTGTTCTAGCCGCCTGGCAGCGGATTGGATGGTGCCCACCCACATTGAGGGTGGGTCTTTCTCTCCCAGTCCGCTGACTCAAATGTCAGTCTCCTCTGGCAACACCTTCACAGACACACTCAGAAACAATACTTTACCAGCTATCTAGGCATCAATCTCATCAAGTTGACACCTAATATTAACCATCACAGGAAAGTAAGACCCAGCACACGGTAAATGGAAATCCCTGAAGGGGAAAATCAAAACAAGGGAACAGCCTGAATACCATGGGAAGGCCTGTGTGGTGAGGCACTGAGTCCCCAGACCCTCGGATCAGTAGGGAACTAAGGCCTCCTGCCAACAGCCCCCCAGAGGACGTCTGCCTGTGGGTATGCCAGCCCCAGCCAGGTCTTTAAATGACTGTGATCCCTTCATTGTAGCCCCTTTGTAACCTCATGAAGGTCCCTGAGCCAGAGCCATTCAACCACACTACTCCCAAATTCCTGATTTCAGAGGCTATCAGATTAATGTTTAGCATTTGAAGTCACTAAGTTTTGCAGTGATTTTTTTTTTTTTAACACAGCAATAGATAAATAATAAAATTAGCATTAGGGAAACTTCCAGTATGAGACCTTTTCAAATATCCCTGCTAACCACATCCTAATATGTGTCTTATGGTGGATATGTGTGCATTTCTGTTGGGTATAACCCTAGGAGTGAAAATGCTGGATCGCAGGATATATACATGTTTGGCTTTAGTAGACGCTGCAAAAGAGTCTTTTCCAAAGGGCTGGTATCAATTCCACCCTCACTAACAGAGTATAAGATTGCTCATACTCTCACCAACACTTGATATTTTCTCTTTTTCGTTTTGGCCATTTTGATGGGTTGTAGTGGAATTGCATCATGGATTAATTTACATTTCTCCTGAGCTTTAATGAGGTTTAGTACCTTTTCAAAAGCTCAATGGTCATTTAGACATCTCCATTTATAAAACATTTGTTAAAGCCCTTTACCCATTTAAAAAAATTGAGTTATCTGTCTTTTTCTAATGGATCTATTCTTTTTATAATTCTGGAAATATTTTTATATTCTGAGCCTGTCCTTCAGTATATATATTTCTTTTTCTTTTCCTTTTTTTTTTTTTTTTTTTTTTTTTTTTTTTTTTGAGACTGAGTCTGGCTCTGTCGCCCAGGCTGGAGTGCGGTGGCCGGATCTCAGCTCACTGCAAGCTCCGCCTCCCGGGTTCACGCCATTCTCCTGCCTCAGCCTCCCGAGTAGCTGGGACCACAGGCGCCCGCCACTTCGCCCGGCTAGTTTTTTGTATTTTTTAGTAGAGACGGGGTTTCACCGTGTTAGCCAGGATGGTCTCGATCTCCTGACCTCGTGATCCGCCCGTCTCGGCCTCCCAAAGTGCTGGGATTACAGGCTTGAGCCACCGCACCCGGCCTTTTTTTTTTGTTGTTGTTGTTGTTGTTGTTGAGACAGAGTCTTGCTCTGTCACGCAGGCTGGAGTGCAGTGGTGTGATCTTGGCTCACCGCAACCTCCACCTCCCGGCTCAAGTGATTCTCCTGCTTCAGCCTCCCAAGTAGCTGGGCTTACAGGCATGCACCACCACACTCAGCTAATTTATGTATTTTTAAGTAGAGACAGGGCTTCACTATGTTGGCCAGGTTGGTCTTGAGCTCCTGACCTCAAGTGATCTGCCCACCTTGGCCTCCCAAAGTGCTGGGATTACAGGCGTGAGCCACCGCACTCAGCCTATATATAATATTTCTTCTCCCACTCTTTGGGTTTCCTTTTTACTCTCTAAATTGTGGCTTTTGGTAAACAGTTCATCATTTTAATTTAGTCTAGTTTATCAATTGTTTTTTGGTTTTCTTTTTTTCTTTTTCTTTTTCTTGAGACAGAGTTTCACTCTTATCACCCAGGCTGAAGTGCAGTGGTACGATCTCAGCTTGATGCAACCTCCGCCCCTTGGGTTCAAGTGATTCTCCTGCCTCAGCCTCCCAAGTACCTGGGATTACAGGCACCTACCACCACGCCCCGCTAAATTTTGCATTTTTAGTAGAGATGGGGTTTTGCCATGCTGGTCAGGCTGGTCTCAAACTCCTGACCTCAGGTGATCTGCCCGCCTTGACCTCCCAAAATGTTGGGATTACAGGCATGAGCCACAGCACCTGGTCTAGTTTATCAATTGTTTTTGAGATGGCTAGTGATTTATGATCTGTTTAAGAAATTTTTGCCTACCCCAAGTGATAAAAATACTTTCCTATGGTATCCTCAAGAAGCTTTATTAGATCTATGATCCGTATAGAATTGATTTTGTGTATGGAATGGGCTAGAGATGACAATTTACAATTACTCCAACACTTTTTTTTTTTTTAGACAGAGTTTCATTCTTGTTGCCTGGGCTGGAGTGCAATGGTGCGATCTCAGCTCACTGCAGCCTTCGCCTCAGCCTCCCAAGTAGCTGAGATTACAGGTACTTGCCACCATGCCTGGCTAATTTTGTTTGTTTAGTAGAGATGGGGTTTCACCATGTTGGCCAGGCTGGTCTCGAACTCCTGGCCTCAGGTGATCCGCCTGTCTCAGCCTCCCAAAGTGCTGGGATTACAGGTGTGAGCCACTGTGCCTGGCCACTCCAGCACTATTTATTGAAAAAGAAGAAAATCATCCTTTCCTGGGGGCATTGGAACATACCTTTATTATAAATCAAGTGCCCATAAATTTGGAGATCTATTCATAGACTCTCTCTTCTGCTCTGCTTGTCTATCCTTGGACCAATACCACATTGTTTTAATTATAATAGATTTATAGTTAGTCTTGATATCTAGTAAATAAGGCTTCCAGATGCTTTTTCTTCAAGATTGTCTTTGTTATTGTGACTCTTTGATTTCCACATAATTTTTTTTTATTTCCACATAATTTGTTTTTCTTTTCTTTTCTTTTCCTTTCTTGAGATAGGGTCTTGCTCTGTCGCCTAGGCTGGAGTGCAGTGGCGTCATCTTGGCTCACTGCAGCCTCCACCTCCCAAGTTCAAGCAAGTCTCATGCTTCAGCCTCCCTAGTAGCTGGAATTACAGGCATGCACCACCATGCCTGGTTAATTTTTGTGTTTTTAGTAGAGATAGGGTTTTACCATGTTGGCTAAGCTGGTCTCAAACTCCTGGACTTAAGTGATCTGCCTGCCTCGGCTTCCCAAAATGCTGGGATTACCTCCCAAAGTGCTGGCATGAGCCACTGTGCCCAGCCCCATATAAATTTTAGAATTAGTCTGTCAATTTCCATTGGAATATCTACTAAGATTTTGGTTAGGATTGCATTTAATGTATTAATAAATTAGGGAAAAATTAACACTCGAATTTTACAATTCACTAGCATGATTTTTTCTCCATTTATTCAGATTTTCTTTAATTTTTCTCAGTAATGTTTGCTAGTTTCATGTGTAGAATCTTGAATATCTTTCACTGGATTTATTTCTGGGTATTTAATTTTTTTGATGTTATATCAATAATACTTTAAAATTTCAATTCCAATTGTTATTGCTCATATATAGAATACAATTAATCATTAAAATACCCTTGTATCTAGTGACCTTGCTAAACTCATTTGTTCATTCTGTCCAGTACTTTTTACTTTCTGCATGCAGAGTCATGTAGTCTCTTAATAATGAACAATTTCATTTTCTCCGTCCCACACTTATGCCTTTTATTTCTTTTCAGTTC
This sequence comes from Theropithecus gelada, assembly GCF_003255815.1. Classification (NCBI taxonomy): domain Eukaryota; kingdom Metazoa; phylum Chordata; class Mammalia; order Primates; family Cercopithecidae; genus Theropithecus; species Theropithecus gelada. Next base: position 95,585,408 of record NC_037680.1, read on the forward strand.
AGATCCCAGTATCTAACAGAAGTAATGATAGTGACATTCTTGACTTGGTCCTCACATCAGGGGGATATCTTACAACATTTTATTACTATTATGATGCTTGATGTGGAGGATGTCCAAGCCTGAATAGGGGTGGGAAGAGCATCTGCATAGGATGTAGGAGCCTGAATGGGGTGAGGAGGTCATCTCCATGGAAGGGCGATCCAGGACAGGGTGTCAGAGCCCAGAAAGATGGACAAGGACATCTACATGTTAGGTGGTCTGGGGTGGTATGTTGGTGCACCAAGAGGGAAAGAAAATGTTCATATGTGACACAGGTGTCAGGCCCCAAAGGAGTGAGGAGAGCTTTGACATCAGGGGTGACCTGGCAGAGGGTGTCAGAACCCAAGTGGAGTTAGAAGAACATTTATAGAAATTTTGGGAAGGAGGGAATGTGGTAGTGACAGAATATCGGTAACATGCAAAGGGATTTATATAGTAAGGAAACGGATTGAAGAAAATGGAAACCAAGTTTCTCACTATTGGAGAAAGAAGTTAAAAATATGGGCTAGTCACAGTGGCTCACACCTTAATCCCCATAATCCCAGCACTTTGGGAGGCTGAGGTAGGAGGATCACTTGAGCCCAGGAGTTCGAGAACAGCCTGGGCAACATGGTGAAACCCCATTTTTACAAAAAATAAAAACAAGCTGGGTGGGATGGCAGATGCCTGTAGTTGCAGCTACCTGGGAGGCTGAGGTGGGAAGATGACTTAAGTCCAGGATATCAAGGCTGCAGTGAGCCATGTTCATGCCACTGCACTCCAGCTTAAATAACAGAGAGAACCCCTGTTTCAAAAAAACAAAAAATCCACCCCCACCCACCACCAAAATGGAAAGAGATGAAACTAGAATGAATGCTGGAGTACTGGATTAGAATTAGAGGTATTAGTGTGAACTTAAAGTTTTCAGTATACATAGATGGATATAGAAGTGTGTGTGTCTGTGTGCGTGTGGAGTATATTTCTTAGGTCTGTCCACTGAGAGGGGCTAGGAACAGCAACACCCCAATAGCAATGAGCATATCTAGCATCGAGATCTTAGTTTCTAAATACCTTTCTTTCCTAACAGGAACCAGGGCTTCTTGGAGAAATGGTTGGTTCTAGGCCTGAAGGAAGGAAAAATTTAAGATAAACCTAGAATACTTTACTGTGCCAGAAAATGAAGAAATGCTGAAAGAATAATATCTATTCTGTCAAAAAGACATAGAAACTAGCTTGAAGGAGCTCCCATTGGCCAAATCTGGGACAATTTGAGCATTGAAATAAAGATAGTAACAGATTATAACACATTAAATAAAATGGGAATCCATGAATCCGTTTGATAAAAATAAATTAATTAATTCAAAATTTTATGAGTAATGGGATATTTATTTAGTTTCAAAGCATCTTGCCAAGGGAAGAAGTGTAACTTTACAGTGGAGAAGCTAGCACATACCATCTTCATCAAGTGATCAAGGTTAAAATCACCAATGAAGAGACCTAACAGCTAAGTGCAATGTGGGATCCTGGATTGGTTCAAGGAACTGAAAAATAGCATTAGTGGGACAATTGGTGAAATTGAATAAGATGTGTAGATGATTTAGCCTCCATATTTCAAAGTCAGTTTCTTGTTTTGATCATTAATTACATTGCGGTTGGTAGGAGAAAGTCCTTGCAATGCACTGAATATTTGTGTTCCCAAATTCATTTGTTGAAATCCTAACCCCCAAATTGATGATACTAGAAAGTGGGGCCCTTGGGAGGTGAGTAAGGTTACAATGAAAAGATAGCTGACTATGAGGAATGGGGCCCTCAGGAGACAAGAAAGCTGCCAGGACCTTGACTTTGGACTTCCCAGCCTCTAGAATTTTGAGAAACAAATTTCTGTTATTTATAAGCCACCCAGTTTATGCTATTATGTTATAGCAGCTTGAATGAACTAAGACATTCTTTGTGGTAGGAAATGCATCTAAAATATTCTTGAATAATGAAGCACCATGTTGGCAACTTATCCTCAAACAGGTTAAGCAAAAATGTTCTTTTTACTGTTTAAAAAAAAAAAAGGAAAGATATAATTATTCTGGACTTGGGAGAGTGTTTATCTGATGTGCTGGTGCATGAAGCAGAGAGGGCAGCATTACTTCCTGAAGGAATGAAGTCTTACCCAGAATGATGCTTTTACTGTAATCTGTGCAGGCTCCAACTGTGAATTCCTTGAGGGTGGGGCCTATGTTATTTGAAGGTGAAAGAATAGGCTTTGTGGGGACTGAAGGTTGTACATTCAAGAGGGCTCTTCTTAAGAAAGATATTATAAAATTACGAGTATAATATTAGGCAGTAAAATGAATATTTATTTAGGACAAGAAAAGAAATCATGTCAAATTATAAATTCTATAAAGCTCACAAATATTGCAAACATCACAAAATCCAGAAAAAAACCTCTTTTATTGGTTAACTGCTTAGCCTATCCCTCTATAATATTTTTTGGGTTTTCATTTTTTTTGAAGCAGGATCTTGCTCTTTGGCCCAGCCTGGAATGCAGTGGTGCGATAACAGATGACTCCAGCCTCGACCTTCTGGGCTAATGCAATCCTCCTATCTGAGCCTCCTGAGTAGCTAGGGCCGCAGGTGTGCACCACCATACCTGGATAATTAAAAAAAATTTTTTGTAGAGACAGGGCCTCACTGTGTTGCTCAGGCTGGGGACTCATGCGATCCTCCTGCCTTGGCCTCCCAAAGTATTGGAATTACAGGCATGAGCCACTGTACCTGGTCTATAACACTTTTTTTAAAAAACACATTTCTTGGCTTCATACTCTGTGATTACGTCTTCGTATGATATCAATTTGATAATATCAGAATCTTGAACTAGAAATACAATTCAGTCTTTCCTCTAGCATGGGCGATCAAAATTTGTTTTTAAAAAATTATTATTCATAGCTTTAAAAAATTTGTTTTGGTTTCAAAAACTCATTGATAATGTTACATAAATGTTTAAGATTGTTATCTAGCTTGGGAAACCACTACCAAGTTTCTTCCATATATGAGCTGTATGACTTAAAGACATAACTGAATATATTCCTGACAAGCAAGAAGTTCCATTTTTGTGTATGAGAACTGAATTCTCCATATACAATTTTACACACCCAATAATTAAAAGACCCTTCCACAGATAAGTGTCTGGCTCCACACGTTTCAAACCTTGTTTGCCTTTCTTATGCAGACACTTCTGGTGCTGGGCATTGTAGGACATATCCATTTTGCAACACAACCTCTTATCCTACATTGCCTCATGATGCTGGGTCAGGTGGCAAAGCGAGTAGGCACTGGTCATATCCCTAGAAGACACTCTCATACCAGTATATCAAGCAATAATTAACTACACATAGGAACATTTGCAGAATATACAACTAGAGCTCACTGTATAGGTTGAATGGTGGCCTCCCAAAAAGATACATTTGTGTCCTAACCTGTAGAACGTGCAAATGTGACCTTACCTGGTAAAATATTTTTGTCAATTTAATTATCTTGAGATATGATCATCCTGGATTTAGAGTGGGACCCTGAATCTAGTGACAGTTGTCTTTAAAAATATTTTTTTAGGCTGGGCGCGGTGGCTCAAGCCTGTAATCCCAGCACTTTGGGAGGCTGAGACGGGTGGATCACGAGGTCAGGAGATCGAGACCACCCTGACTAACATGGTGAAACCCCGTCTCTACTAAAAAATACAAAAAATTAGCTAGGCGTGGTGGCGGGCGCCTGTAGTCCCAGCTACTCGGGAGACTGAGGCAGGAGAATGGCGTGAACCTGAGAGGCGGAGCTTGCAGTGAGCTGAGATCCGGCCACTGCACTCCAGCCTGGGCAACAGAGCAAGACTTTGTCTCAAAAAAATATATATATATATATTTTTTTTTTTAATAAAAAAAAATTCTTTTTTAGAGACAGACAAGAAAGCCACAGAGGAGAAGGTGATGTGAAGACAGAAAAAGGGATTGGAGTGATCCATCTACAAGCCAAGAAATACCAATGGTTGCTGCCAACCACCAGGGTCTAGGAGAGTGGCATGGAACAGATTTTCCCTCAGAGCTTCCAGAAAGAACTAACCCTGTCAACACTGTGATTCTGGACTGTGAGAGAGAAATTTCTGTTGTTTTAAGCCGTCAAGTTTGTGGTAATTTGTTATGGCAGCCGTAGGAAACTCATCACCTAGTAAATCCAAATTAAATATTATCCCAATTTTTGCTTGATTCCAGAAATGGCTGTAGTGTTTCAACACCCTCTAGCATAAGAGAATTGTAACAGGGGAAGCTGGTGTGGAAACAGACAGTAGTCTGAACCAGTTTGGACAAAAATACTGGTCTTGCAAATTTTAGAAAAAGCACACAACCTCTGAACACATGACTAGGGCCCCTTCCAGGACCTTAGGAGGGGCCCGGCCAAGGGAGAGTCCCTGAAGCTTATGCTTAATACATTTTACAGAAGAGCTGCCTCGGTGTAGGAAGCAGTGTAGTGTTACGAAGACAGCCTCTAGAGCCAGACACCCTGGGTTCAAATCCCAATTTTGCAACTATCTAGCTGTTGACTTGAGAGAAGTTACTTAGCCTTTCTGTGCCCCAATTTCTTCCTCCGTAAAATATAAATGGCAGTAGCACTATCTGCCTCATAGGGTTGTTTACCCACTGAAGTAGCATGATACACATAAGGCACATTATATATATAGATATATCTCCATCTCTATCTATCTATCTCACGCACAAAGAACAGTATATGCCCCATGGTATGCACTCAAGATACCTTAACCACTTTATGATTTACTCAACAAGTGTCTTGTTCTCTTCTTTGTGTCCACATGTATTCAGTGTTTAGCTCCCACATTATTATTATTATTATTATTATTATTATTATTATTATTTGAGACGGAGTCTGGCTCTGCGGCCCAGGCCGGAGTGCAGTGGTGCGCAATCTCGGCTCACTGCAAGCTCTGCCTCCCGGGTTCACACTTTTCTCCTGCCTCAGCCTCCCGAGTAGCTGGGACTACAGGCGCCTGCCACCACACCTGGCTAATTTTTTGTAATTTTAGTAGGCATGGGGTTTCACCGTGTTAGCCAGGATGGTCTCGATCTCCTGACCTCGTGATCCACCTGCCTTGGCCTCCCAAAGTGCTGGGATTACAGGTGTGAGCCACTGCACCCAGCCTGGCTCCCACTTATAAGTGAGAATATGTGGCATTTAGCTTTCTATTTCTGTGTATATTCACTTGGGATAATGCTTCCAGCTCCATCCATGTTGCTGCAAAGGACACGATCCCATTCTTTTTATAGCTGCATAGTATTCCATGGTGTATGTGTACTACATTTTCTTTATCCAGTCCTCTTTTGATGGGCATTTAGGTTGATTCCATGTCTTCGATATTGTGAATAGTGCTGCAATGAACATATGCATGTATGTGTCTTTATAGCAGAACAACTTATATCCTTTGGGTATATGCCCAGTAATGAAATTGCTAGGTCCAATGGTAGCTCTGTTTTAAGTTCTTTGAGAAATCTCTGAACTGCTTTTCAACAGTGGCTGAATTAGTTTACATTCCCACCAGTGTATAAACATTTTCTTTTCTCCACAACATCATCAGCATACGTTATTTTTTTACTTTTTTTTAATTTTTTTTTGAGATAGAGTCTCACCGTCTCCCAGGCTGGAGTCCAATGGCATGATCGCGGCTCACTGCAACCTCTGCCTCCCAGGTTCAAGTGATCCTCCCACCTCAGCCTCCCAAGTAGCTGGGACCACAGGCACGTGGCACCACACCTAGCTAAGTTAAAAAAAATTTTTTTTTTTACAGAGATGGGGTCTCACTGTGTTACCTAGTCTGGTCTTGAACTCCTCCCACCTCAACCCCCAAAGTGCTGGTATTACAGGCATGAGCCACTGTACCCAGCGACTTTTTAATAGCCATTCTGATGGATGTGAGATGATATTTCATTATGATTTTGATTTGCATTTCTCTAGTGATTAATGATGTTGAACATTTTTTCATATGGTTTTTCCACATGTATGTCTTCTTTTAAGAAGTGTCTGTTCATGTCCTTTGTCCATTTTTAATGGTGTTGTTTGTTTTTGCTTATTGATTTAAGCTCCTTATAGATTCTGGATATTATACTTTTGTGGATATTTCTCCCATTCTCTAGGTCATCTGTTTACTCTGTTGATAGTTTCTTTTGCTATACAGAAGCTCTTTAGTTTAATTAGGTCCCATTTATCAATTTTTGATGTTGTTACAATTGTTTCTGGTGTCTTCTCATGAAATCTTTTCCAGGGCCTATGTTCAGAGTGGTATTTCCTATGTTTTCTTCTAGAGTTTTTATAGTTTTAGGTTTTACATTTAAGTCTTTAATCCATCTTGAGTTGATGTTTGTATATAGTGAAAGGAAGGGATCCAGTTTCAATTGTGGCTAGTCAGTTATCTCAGCAACATTTATTGATTAGGGAGTCCTTTCCCCATTGCTTTTGTTGACTTTGTTGAAGATTAGACAGTTGTAGGTGTGTGGCTTTATTTTTGGGTTCTTAAGCCTGTTCCATTGGTCTATGTGTCTGTTTTTGTTACCATGCTATTTTGGTTACTGTAACCCTATAGTATAGTTAGAAGTCAGGTAGTATGATGCCTTCAGCTTTGTTCTTTTTATGTAGGATTGCATTGGCTATTTGGTCTCTTTTGGTTCCATATGAATTTTAGAATAATTTTTTTCTAATTCTGTGAAAATGTCCTTGGTAGTTTGATAGGAATAGCATTGAATCTGCAAATTGCTTTGGGCAATATGAGCATTTTAACACTATTGATTCTTCCTGTCCATGAGCATGGAATATTTTTCCATTTGTTTGTGTCATCTCTGATTTCTTTCAGCAGTGTTTTATAACTCTTGTTGGACAGATTTTTCACCTCCTTGGTTAGCTGTATTAATAGGTATTTTTTTGTGGTTATTATGAATAGGATTGCATTCATGATTTGGCTCTTAGCTTGACTGTTGTTGGTGTGTAGAAATGCTACCGATTTTTGTACATTGACTTTGTATACTGAAACTTTGCTTAAGATGTTTATAGATCTAGGAGCTTTTGGGCAGAGACTATGGGGTTTTCTGGGTATAAAATCATCTGCAAAGAGAGATAGCTTGACTTCCTCTCCTCCTATTTGGATACCTTTTTTCCCTTTCTCTTGACTGATTACTGGGGCTAGGACTTCCAGTACTATGTTGAATAAGATGAAATGTATTTTAAAGAGCAAGTTGGATAGAGGAATAGATATGTGATAAAGCAAATATAGGAAAAGGTTGACTATAGACTTGAGGCGGCAAATAGATGTGTTTTCACTGTACAAATCTCTCAATTTTTCTGTATGTTTGAAAGTTTTCATACTTAAATGTTGGTAAAACAAATATCCACACAAATGAACACTGTGCATCCACTAAAAAATGTTTTAGGCCACATACAGTGGCTCACAACTATAATTCCAGCACTTTGGGAGGCTAAGGTGGGAGGATCGCTTGAGCCCAGAAGTTTGAGACCAGCCTGGGCAACATAGTGAGACCCTGTGTCTACAAAAAAATTTTAAAAATTCACTGGACATGGTGACGTGCCCCAGTAGTTCCAGTTACTCAGGAGGCTAAAGAAGGAGGATTGTTTGAACTCAGGAGGTGAGGTTGCAGTGAGCCATGATTGTGTCACTGTACTCCAGCCTGGGCAACAGAGTGAGACACTGTCTCAAAAAAAAAAAAAAAAAAAAAGGTTTTAGTAAACTATTCCAAGAGAAAGATTTATTATAAACTGAAAAAAGTAGGATTCAAAACAGTATTACAGTTTAACACTCCTTTATTTATGTGCAGGTGGAAGAATGTACACTGGGAACAGCACATGCAAAAGTCCTGGGCAGAAGCTGGTCTGGAGGATTTGAGGAACTGCAAGGAAGCAGTGATGACTAGAGAGGCGTGAGGGAAGCAAAAGGCAGTAAATGAGGTCATGAAGATGATGGAAGGGGGCAAGGTCAGATTAGCTAGTTTGGTTCTCTATCTCTGCATAAGAAACTATCTCAAGTTTTGTGGTTTAAAACAACCACCTTTTTGTATCTCACAATTGGTGGATCAGGAATTTGGACAAAATTCAACTGGGCATCTTTTTTCTGCTCTACTAGCATCAAATAAGGTCACTCTGATGTTCACTGGCAGATGGGTTGGTCTGTAGGATTCCACGTGGTTTCACTCTCATTTTTAGTGCCTGGGGGAGATAGCTGGAAGGCTGGCCCTCTTCCTCTCCATGTAGTCTCAGGGCCCCGCCGTGTGGTCTGTATTAGAGTAGCTAGGTTTCTTACATGGTGTGTCAAGGTTCCAAGAGCAAGTGATTCAAGAGACAGGAATAGAAGATGCCAGTCCTTCTAAGGCCTGGGCACAAAAACAGACATAGTGGCACTTCTGCCATATTTCTAGTAGAGACGGAGTTTCACCACATTGGCCAGGCTGGTCTTGAACTCCTGACCTCAGGTGACCCACCTGCCTTGGCCTCCCAAAATGCTGGGATTACAGATGTGAGCCACTGTGACTGGCCACTTCTGCCATATTTCATTGGTCAAAGAAGTCATGGAAGGGGAGATAGCAATATACCTTTCAATGGGAAAAGTGTCAAATAATTTGTGACTATCTTTAATCTGCCAATAGGCCCTTGTAGGTCATAGTAAAAACTTAGGCTTTTCCTCTACCAGGGATGGGAGCCATTGGAGGGTGTTAAACAGAGGAGTGACATGATCTGACTTTCATTTTAACAGGACCACTCTACCATTTTGAAAAGGCACTGCAGGTAGGAAAGAAATAGGAGGAAGACCCATTAGGGGGCTATTGCAATAAACCAAGCAAGAGATAATGGTGGCTTGGGCCAGGATGGAGGCAGAGGGGGTAGTGAGCAGTGGTTGAATTCTGGATATATTTTGCAGGCAGAACCATCCAGATTTGCCGATGCATTAAATATGGGTGTGAAATAAAAAGAGGAGTGAAAGATAACTCCAAAACATTCATCTGAGATTTAGTAAACTAGAATTACTGTTAACGGAGATGGGAGCAGCAGCAGGAGCAGTTGGGCAGGGAGTATCAGGAATGGTTTTGGCCATATTGAGATGCCTATAATACATCCAAGTGGAGGTCTCAAGTAGGTCTGGTGTTTAAAGGAGAGATCCAGGTTGGAGATGTAAATTTGAATGTTATCAACATATGGGTGAATCTCACCTAGAGAGTGGATATAGAGAGATGAGCTCCAAGGACTGAGCCTGGAGCCTCCAACTCCGTCTTTTCCTCTTGCCAATCCCCCTTGGTGTCTCTGGTCTCAAAAAAGTTGGTATTTCAGATGTTGCTTCCAGGCCACTGCTCTTCCAGTCTTTTGTGAAAGACTAAACTAATTAAGAAGTCATGCTGTGGAAGTGAAAGCTACAGAGGTTTTTGGGAAGAGAGAGGCAGGAGCTGTGACAGGTGAGGGGTGATATCACCACGCCTAGGAGGGGCCAGAGGCTGGCTTGCTAACGAGCATCAGGAGAGTGGCTCTAAATTAGCTGGGTGTGGTGGTGTGTGCCTGTGGTCCCAGCTGTACAGGAGGCTGAGGTGGGAGGATCACTTGAACCCAGGAGGTTGAGAATGTAGTGAGCCATGATCACCCCACTGCATTCCAGCCTGAGCAAGACTCTGTCTGGAAAAAAAAAAAAAAGGGAGAGAGAGAGAGTGAGTGTGGCTCTGATTTAGGAAGAAGGCTACACAAAGAGTGACCCAGGCCAGACTTGACCCCTTGGGGTTCCCAGCCTTAGTAAAAAGTTCTGTACCGATTAGATAAATAAACAAGTCTAAGAGAAAAGAGCTCGGAAACAGACCCACACAAATATGGACAATGTATTCATGACAAAGGTGGCACTGAAAATCAGTGGGAAAAAGGGCTAATCCACAAATGGTGCTGGGAAAAGAGGCTTTCCATTGTTTAAGAAGGAAAAAAATCCCTACTTCACACCCAAATAAAAACACATAGTTTCAAGAAACAAATGTAACCCTTAAAACTTTTAAAGACCTTTTAAAGTGCTAGGTTTAGGAGAATATCGATTTTAAGTGAGGGAGTGACTTCTAAAATTAGATGCACAAACCTTAAAGGAAAAGATACATTAAAAAACTTCCACTCATCTAAAGACACTTTTTTTTTTTTAAGACAGAATTTTGTTCTTGTTGCCCAGGCTGTAGTGCAATGGCGTGATCTCAGCTTGCGGCAACCTCCACCTCCCAGGTTCAAGCAATTCTCCTGCCTCAGCCTCCTGAGTAGTTGGGATTACAGGCATGCGCCACCATGCCCAGCTAATTTTGTATTTTTAATAGAGACGGGGTTTCTCCGTGTTGGTCAGGCTGGTCTCGAACTCCCAACCTCAAGTGATCCGTCTCGGCCTCCCAAAGTGCTGGGATTGCAGGCCAAAAGACACCATTTTTTTTTTTTTTTTTTTTTTTTTTTTTTTTTTTTTTTTT